>NC_089322.1:11193040-11205319 GCF_036669915.1 Pocillopora verrucosa | reverse complement strand
TGGGCGGTGCGACCAAATATTAGGAGTGGGTAGAGTTTGAACACCTAAGTCAATCAGAGTTTGTTATTAATTCTCTCTTGGCTTATTTTTGTCACGTGCTGTTTGACTGACAGCCAGGCTTATGTCACAGCTCAGCGAGTTGGCTTCGTCCCTGTAGGGAGCTATACTAGAGACTTGGTGCCTCGTTTATGTTTCGGAAAATTTACCCGGATATATATTAATACTTAAGCAAACATTATTTTTAACGCCCAGAAATATTGAACACAACGATGACTTTAAGTCAGCGTTATCCCACAATGCGGAAGGTTGGTTAAGCATATTAGAGAAATACATTCAAATAATAATCATTTTGCATAATTTTCGGTATCCTTTTTTAGAAAGAAGATACCGAATCTGGTTTGGAATCATACCTCTCTGCTTGCTGTTCAGGATTCGTCTCCTTTTCCACGATCTGTGCGCGGAGATCGTCGTTTCCACTGGGGATTGAAAACCACCAGGCGTTAATCATATCATAGAACCACCTATACAATAATACATGGCAATTTTATGAGAAAAGAACCTGAGATGAAAATCATTCGTTTATCTCATTTTTCCTGTCCGACTGAAGAGTCAATCAAGAGGCAAGAAATCTTTACCCTCTTTTGCACTAGTCGAGGCTTCACTTTTAGGTTTGGCTTAATCTATACATCGATAATTATAGCGTGAGATCGGTCTTGACAATGATCAAATATGCCCCAGCATATAGGGAATATTCGGGTATATACCCCACGTGATATTCCCCAATTTCTAGACCTTACGTCTACTATGATAAGAGCATTCATTTCTTTTTGTTTTTTTTGTTTTTAAGGATTTGTACAAAGCAGTGCCAGACCAAAAACAATAGGACATAAGTTCTCTACTAGGTTTAAGCTCCAACCCAACCCCCTCCTAAAATAACTGAATAATATAAATAGACTAAATAGGCTGCTTAACAAGTGCACGCAACAAGGGTATTTACCCGGCGACATTTAGGACAAATTATTTTTAAGGTACGAAAGTTGTCACCACCAAAAACGTTGAAAAGTCTCTTGAAATAAAACGAATTAAGTTTAGGCTTAAAAGAGTCAATAGACTCAGCCTGCCTAACATCATTAGGCATATTGTTCCACAAATTTGTTATCCTATTAAAACAGAAGTCCCGAAATGTTGATGTACGATTATTATTAATCTTTAACTTCAACCCTGAGTACGCTTGACGCGTCTGACTCGTAACAAAGGAAAAGTAGTAATTAAATGAACGAGTTAGATCAATATGACCATAAAGACATTTAAAAGAAAACTAAGTCGAGATATGCAAGCCAGTAATTAAGCGGCAATAACTTCAGTATGATTAAGCGATCCTAATAAGATAAGTTACTACTATTTCTTTTTAGTATAAAGTGTGTAGCTCTTCTTTGCACATTTTCAACTAAGAATAAATTGACTGACAGACTGGGGTGCCCATAACTGAGAGCAATAGCAAAATTGCGAACGCACTAATGAACAGTAAAGACGCAACAGCGGAACACAGCCAACAATTCCTGCGCAGCTCCTTCTAATAAAGCCCAGTAACCTATTTGCTTTAGCAACTATCATGAGTATATGATCCTTCCAAGAGGTGTCGTTTACAATCACTACCCCAAATCTTTTTCAGTTGAGACAACCTCCACATGTATTATTTATACTACAGCTACGATATGGACTAATACGCTTCCCAGATATACGCAGATTGCTGCACTTTGTAGAATAAAAATACAATTCATTTGACAAGGACTAAGTTGTAAGCGAAACTAAATCCTGCTGCAATTCCAAACGTTTTTAGCTTTGAGACGAGCTTTACCGGGCACATAGAGTCGAAAGCCTTGGCAAAGTCCAAGTAAATTATATCTGATCCTAGCCCGCGGTCCAGTGCATGACCAATGTCATAGAATGCTTCAATAAGCTGAGTAACGCAAGACTTGCCCTTTTGAAAACCATGCTGAAAAGGATACAAGATCTTCTTAACGTGAGGAACAAGGCGCGAGGCTACACACCGCTTCTGAACTTTAGAGATTACTGAAAGTAATCCCTTTTCCCTTTTTTAAAAATAGGAGGAACATTTGCTTTTTTCCAATCTGCTAACTGAAAGCCTTTGTTTAAACTAAAATTAGTAATCGCCGTTATAGATGGAGCAAGGGTCACACATTCTTGAACACGATGGTGGGCAGCTTATCATTACCTTTTCAGTGTCCAATGAACGAAGTCCACAACTTCATCAACTGACACTGTGACATGACATCATTGTTCAGTAACGCCCGCGAGAATCGGTGCGTTCAGATCAATTACACACTTCGAATGATCCTTGTAAATAGATTTGAAAAAGTCATTAAAGGCTTCTGCCCACCCACGATCATCAGAGAATGAGACACCACTGTAAGTTACCTTGTCAGGTATTAGCTTTTTCTTGCATTTGAAGGAAAAGAACGACCAAAAACGCTTAGAAGTCTTATGGATTTCATTTGATATCTCTTTAACATAATTTCTCCTCTCATAACGAAGTCGATTCTTAATTTGTTGCCTTAACTTGCGGAATCTTTCCACTTGTTGATGAGATTTTGAGTTCCTAATTCGCCGCCATAAGGTCTTCTTCTTGTTGATATCCTTTGCTAAGTCCTTTGATATCCATGGAGGACGATTTGAATGTTTATAGTTTACCTTTGGGACGAAGGTGTCTACAGCAGCAAAAACAAAGTCATTCCACAAATCCCAATGAGAATCAAAATCTTCTATGGCATTAACGTTGTGAATACCATTACTGACAGGAGTTAACAAAAGGACTTGTTTAATAGAATCAAAATTTGCATTTTTTAAGTCGAAAGTGTGCTCCTATATTTCACTGCCGTTTCCTCACATCTTTGTACTTAGCTGAACAATAATTCCAAAATTGCAGAAATTAATTATGCTGATTCACAAAACAAAAATCAACACGCACTTGCATCTAAAAAGTAAGTTGTACTTCGCTTTCATTAATCGATCGCAGCAAGTTTTTATGCCGGCCTTGGAGTAGCGTGGTATGTATCACTTTCAGAGTCATTGTAAATGGTCGAAGACGGTATACATTAGTAGATGTAGCTATGTCAAATTTATATTATTTATTTCAGAAGCAAAATTTTAATGTACAGAGCCCTCTGCGATAAATTAAATTTTAGATATCTCTGGCTCAAAAGTAACACTGTCCAATTGAGTTTAAGGGGAACAAAAAGAGAAGTTAACAAAAATATTTTTTGATTGCCTAGCAGTATCTGCACGCTAACAGTCATTAGTTTACGACTAAAGTTTCTTTGAGTTAGAAATAATCCAGAAGGCATCAATCGTGATCTAAAAGAAGATATTCAGTGTTTTAACCGATTACGTATGTACTGTAATACAAAAGGTTACCCGTTGGCGCTTAATGCCTTGATCTGCCCCTTTTGATCTTCAATAGTTTCCTCCAATATTTTGATTCTGTAGAAAGAGTTTGCAGTTATTCAAAACAAAATGCCGACTTTACAGACTTGACTTCGAAATTAATCCATGTAAGTTAGAGACAATGTCGTGAACCTTTCAAGAATACTGAATAAAATGAACCATTATTTTTACAATTCTTAATCACTAATGCACGCTTCATAAAAGGAAAGTTATAGGTTCTGTTTGCAATGGGCGATTTCTCTTCGAAAGGAGCATTGCACGAGGAAGAGTTTAAGCCACATGCACACCATGACAAATACACGCCTTATTTTGTTAAAATCATCTCAGACCAGCCATTGATGGCTACCGAACTTTTTAAAGTGACGAGAATACGTAAAAGAATCTTCATTAACCTTCATGATACATACTGCTTAAAATGTTGGCATTGTAAGCTGCAAATGTTTTGAAAGACACAGCTTTTAATTCTATCGAAGCCTGGATTTTTTAGGCCTCTTTTGATAGGAGCTTTAGGCCTCACTCGAAGTTCAACATTGTCATAATCTTAATTCTGGTACTTCACTTGCCGGGAAATGGACTTTACTCCTAACCCTTAACTTTAAGTTAATTCAACATCACTATCATCATCACCATTTTCATCATTGTTATTGCCATTATAATAAATATCAGTATTTTCATTATCAGTATTGTCACATTCAATAATCCTTTTTTAGAAAAAGGTATATAGCTATACTTCTCTACATGTTGTGCAAGTTCCTGCTCCTTTTCCCCAATCTTTGCTAAGAGTTCGTCATCTCTATCATGAAATGAAAACCAATTATTTCATCAGTAAAGGTCTGTCAAACATGTTTTTATACGAATGTGTGTATCCAAGTAATTTACTTTTCATCTACACATATGATTGAATAATCTTGAGATATAAAAAAAGTGCTAATAATGCTACGCACAAAACGTTCTTAAGAACAGTATGTGATACCTTGTTTTTATTTCGCCCATAAGCTCTTTTAAACCTTCCATTTTGTCCTCTTTTTGAAATAATCTGGTGTTAGAAAAGTACACAATAACAGGTAGGTAGCTAATAATAATAATAGGTGGCTACATAAGTGTTAATAGTAGTTTATATTACCTGCAGCGGCTACAGATAGTAGTTGCAGTAGCAGCGGTAGTAATAGCGGTGGTAGTGATAGTATCAAAAGACGTTGGTTATAGTAGTAATGTTAGTAGCAGTGGGGGTTTAGTTATGGTGATAGTAGTAGTGATGATGTTGGTAGTAGAAGAGGTGATAGTAGTAATGGTGATAGTGGTAGTGGTGATAGCAGTAATAGTGGTAGTATTAGTGGTAAAAATAGTGGTGATAGTTGTAGTGGTGCTAGTTTTAGAGGTGATAATAGACGCGATGGCTGTAGTGGTGGTGGTGGATGTAGTGAAGCTTGTGGTAGTGGTGGTAGAAGAAGAGGTGATAGTAGTGAGGACCGTAATAGCGGTGCTTATAAAAGTAGACATGGTAGTGGCGGCGCTTGTAGTATAAGTGATAGTCGTAAAGGTGGTAGTGTTGTTCGTAGTAGTAGTAGTAGTGATGGTAGTAATGGCGGTGGTAGAAAAGATGGAGGCATTATGGTGGTGGCAGTAGCAGTGGTGCTAGCATTAGTTTTGGTAGTAGTACTGAAAATAGTAATGGTGAGAGTAGTAGTGTCGGTAGTAGTCGAACTGGTAGTAGTGGTAGTAGTAATAGTGATGCAGGTAATTGAAGTGTAAGTAAAGGTGGTAATAGTAGTAGTGGTATTAAAAGTAGTGGTGGGAGTAGAAGCGGTGGTAAAAGTAGTGGTGATAGTTAGAAAAATCGTAATAGTGGTGCTGATAGTAGTAGACGTAGTAGTAGTGTTGCTAGTAGGATTAATGATAGAAAAAGTGGCAGTGGTGTTCGTGGTAGTAGTGAGGGTAATAATGGAGATACTAAAAGTGGTTGAGGAGGTAGCAGTGGTGGTAGCATTGGTAGTACAAATAATAGAGCTTGTGATAGTAATAGTGGTAGCAGTAGCGGTAATGGTAGCTGTGGTGGTACTAGTTGTGGTGATATTACTAGAGATGGTTGTAATGGTGGTAGTAGAATAGGTGGTGGTAGAAGTAGAGGAGGTAATGGTAATGATAGTAGTAGTAGTGGTTATAGTAGAAGTTTAACTAATAGTATAGGTGGTACTAGTGGTGATAGTAGTACTGATGATAGTATTAGGGTTAGAAGTAATGGCGGCAGTATTAGTGGAGATATTGCAAGTGGGGTTAGTAGTAATAGTGGTAATGGTAGAAGTAATGGTAATGGTGGAGGTGGTGACAGTAGTTGTAGTAGTAGTAATGGTAGTAGTAAGGGTGGTAATGGTAGTTGTAGAGGCGGTAGTAGTTGTGGTGGTAGAAGTAGTACATATAGTAGTAGGGGTGGTAAAAGTAGTGTTGGTTGTACTTAAGGTGTTAGTAGTTGTAGTCCACCTAGTAGTGGTAATGGTAATAGTGGTGACAGTAGGAGTGGTGGTAGTAGTAGAGGTAGCAGTAGTAGTAATAGTGGCGGTGATCATGATGATAGTGGTGGCCATGGAAATAATATAGGTGGTAACAGTAATGGTAGTAGTAGAGTTCATGGTAGTGGTGGTATTGGTATTAGTAGCGGTGGAAGTATAAATGGTGTTATAGGGTATGTTTTAGTGGTGGGGTGGCAGTGGTATTGCTTGGTGAGGTGGTGGTTATGGTAGTAGTAGTGGTGGCAGTAGTGGTAGTATTGGTGGTGTTATTAACAGTGGTAGTACAGAGTGTTAGTATTGTGATGGTAGTAGTGGAGGTAGTAGTGGCAATGGTGGTAGTGGTAGTGATAGAGGTGGTGATGGTAGGTGTGGCCATAGTAATAGTGATAGTAGTAGTTATAATGCTGGCGGTGGTTATAGTAGTAGTGGTTGTAATAGTAGCGGTGATTGTAGTAGTGGTGGTGGTAATAGTAGTTGTATCAGTGGTGGTATGAATAGTGTTCAACAACCCTCGGTTCTCTTTTTGAATAGATAGGACCTCCAAAACACCCAAGACATCAACAGCTAAGAGATTAAACTGCGAAATGACGCAAGGGTAGAAAATGTGCCTGTTTGTGAAATATGTAACGTTAACTTTTTCCACTGCTTAGTAAAATATACCCTGCGAATTCTTCCTATCGACGAAAAAAAATCACAGCTAGAGAATTTTTCCAATAGAAAATTCTCAAAAACATTCTTTGATTTCGTTTTCTCAATTACTTGTCATCGTGTACTTTTTTTTTTTTTGCTCTTCGGTATTTTGTTTATTACGCTCCTTTGTTACGTGCTGTATAGTTATATAGTTAGTTGTCTCGCCTCTTTCTTTTTACCATAGTTTTTAGTTTCTATCCGTGAAACAGTGTTCGTAGCAGTAGATTTTTTCCTTTTCTCGGTTTCCCCAACCACAAACGCCAGTTATCCTCAGCATTTGGTAAGCGGCTTCAATTTCATCGTTTTCTTTAATTTCGTTTTGCAGTGGCCTTTACGTAGTTGTCTGTGTTGTAATTATTATTTTTTCGCTCTTGAAGGAATTTACTTTTTCGAACGTTCCGAATTGGCCCTTGCCTGTTCATGACATGTAAACCAACATCTGTCATTCACGTACCCACCGAGAAGCGCTGATTGGTTCTTTTGCATGGGATTTCAAGTTTCCCACTCTGTTGCTTTAGGGTAGCTGGCATGGGAAAACCTTTTGTTCTCCTAGCGCACCCCCTGACCCCATTAACCAAAATTAAACTCGGCAAAACTCGGTCTCATCGCAAATTGAAGTTTCGCGTGGGTGGACTGTCATCAAGTCTCTTTTCCCATAAGCTAAAGTCCGTGGTGTGAGCACAGCTTATGTCATATATCTGCACAGGCAAGGGGTCCCTAGAGGCTTACCTATATATATATATATATATATATATATATATATATATATATGCAGGACAGTGGAAATTCTCCATTTTCGAGTTTTGTTATTAGTAGCTACTCTTTTAACATGAAAAAAAGCAACTTTTGTAAGTAACAAAGTTTGATTTTAGCCACAAAGTGTTTTCCTACACTACTGCAAATGGTATTTGAAGTAGTTGGTTGAACAAACTTATTCTTTTCACGTGCTGCTTTGCATAATTGGTAGTCAGGCTTATACCCTTGCACAGCTCAGTCTGTAAGCTGTGACTACTGGCCCAGTGCAGCTGGTTTCCCAACAGACCTGTGTATAAAGGTCAAAGGTTAAAAGGGTTGGTTTTGACTTTTTCAATCAACTGACTTGGGTGGCAGCAGGGGTTGCGTTTAGGTTGAAGATGGTTTCTTTGTGGCGGTCCTCGTACCTTATTTTTGTCTTCGACTGTTATGCACAACTCAGTCTCACAGACAGACTTATTCCCTGTATTTTCCGAGCAAGGTTGGCTTAACGTCCAAACTTCCTTGATATTCTCGATGCCTCCACATGCAATGTTTCTGATGATTTTCCTTAGTAAAACTATATGAAACTAAAGATTATTGTACACAAATACATACCTCTTGTCCTTAACGGCATTATCATTCATCAGATGTTGATTTTGTCGATCAAAGTCATCATTTTCCCTTCGTGCCAACATGAGCGTGTGCTCTTCATTTCTGTTGAGAGTGCAACAGGAAAATTTTCCAAATATCCCTAGAGCTATGAATCTCGGGTTGAAAGTTAGGAAATTACATTTTTTTGTGAAAATAAAAAGATGTATTCCCAGGAAGAGCGACCCACCTTTATGACGTTTGTTTTTCAAGCAGTTAACAATAGTTTTTTACCAGTTCTCTAGGTTTCAAGCGTAACTGCAATTCTGTTGTCCGAAGTCATAAATTCCCCCATGTCCCGCAGTTTATTCCGGAATCCAAAATGTTATGTGTTAAGCACCGACAAATTCCAATGAGGCCACTATAGGCCACGGTACTCAGGGCAAAACATGAGGGGACGCAAATCGTCTGTACTGTAAGTATCCCGGAGAGTCCCCTACATTTTCTTAGACTTTTAGTCTAAGAAAATGTATGGGGACTCTAAGGTGTCATAATCCTGTTGCTGCTGACATCGATGTGACAGATAATTGCTTTTGCACTGTTTTCTTTGCCGGCTTATACTTGTCATCAAGTTTCAATAAGACGGCTATCATTTTTCACAAGAATAATGAAGTTTTCGTAAATTGTGAGATCGGATGGGATTAAAATGGGATTAAATCACCTACAGAGCTTGATATGTACTTACAGTGCAGACGATTTGCGTCCCCTCACGTAGGAAAATAATGCCGAAGCTAGGGGAAAAACATTGAAATTTGAAGAGCGACAGACCTAAAGAGTGAAAAGGGCTTAAAGTAGCAATCAACACCACTGGTCGGCATGTGTTAAAAGTGATGTGGGAAACGAAATAATTTTATCACCAAAAGTGCCGGCTTTTTCCTAAAACTTGCACTTATGTAGCGCATGCGTCTTCCTCGAATGAAAGTATATAGGATTAGTTGGGCAATGCGTGAGGACACCGCCCGGTATCAAAGGTAACTCTCAGAAAGTTTGCAGGGAGAATTTTCGCTCGTTCACCAAGTGCCTCGGTTAAATATAAGCACGTTAAAATCTAAACTCATATCAGAAAGCTAAATTGAACATAAATCCATAATCCAATAATCTCATGAAATTTAGACGAGAAAATTATTGATTGTTCCTTTGAATTTATGAACAGAGACATAAAATTAACAGAAATGAAAATATTTTTATCACAACTGGGAGTGGGAACATTCTTGAACTGAGAGTAAGTTTCAAAACTATCGGCCTATGCACACATTAGGAAGCAATTTTGAATGAAAAGCCTTCACGTTAAAGGTGGTGAAAGGCTGTCCAAGGTGGAGAATGAGTGTACCATATGTCTGTGACGAAGGAGTGATAATGATTTAATCAGGTACAAGTACGCATGGTTGATTCTGATAGGAACTAAATTTAAAACAGTTTAGAATACTGAAGGTGCCTGTGACACTTGCACCCACTTTGAAAATTTACAGAAAACTAAGCAAGAGTGTTACCTGGAAAGACTGTTGGAAGGATGTTACATATGAAGGTGAACCTTTCACCAAAATAATACAACTCTGCAGTGAAGCCAAAGGTATGTAAAAGGCTAAGTAGACCAAGAAAAGAATTTCAAAATATGCATTTTATCATCTTTTTGCCAACATTGTGATTTTTATGGGAAAAAGACTATGACAAAGTAATGTTTCTTCAAATTGTGTACTTAAATTTTATTTAAGTACACATCTTCAGCTAAGTGTTTTCCAGTTGCCCCTGTTAACTTTTCCAAGTTACATATATATAAATATTCCCAAAATTGGCACAAAAATTTTGCACATGACATATTGCGTTGGTATATAGCAAATTCCATTTTACTAAAATTACTGGAGTCTCGGAAAATATTCTTTTTCTAGAGTACTTTTTTTTGGTTACTAGGGCGACACCAAAAGTCAAGACTTGATTTGTTCAATGCAGAGGTAGGTGCATAGTCTTTTTTTTTTTTTTTCTGCAATTCACTACGAATTTTTTTGATGCTATGTCTGCTTTAGTAATGGCCTTTTCATTTGATATATTTCAACCAAAGGGTCCCCCAACAACTTACACTACCATTTTTTTTCTTCCGTTCGTCTCTAAAACTACATTTTGAAGGTTATGTGTTTGTTACAAGAAATAACTGTCTTGCGTACTACCGCAAACCGACATAATCCAAAATATAACCGAACACAATTTTTATTTATAGCGGAGCTCGCAAAGCGTAGCCCTATAACTATACGAAATAGTAGTAACCCATCAAGCCGAAAAAATTTGGTTGTACGACCGTACGACCGTACAAAGTGCTACTTTTAGCATGCGCGGCCAACTGTACCACGGGCACTATCTTAGCCACGTAATGGAAGGGCGAAGGAGAAGGTAATGCGCTGGCGCGATTGCGTGCGTAACTTGGATACCCCATCAGTGTGCGCCAAGAGACACCGTCAGATGACGATAAAGTGCGCATACTCGAACATCCAGCTGCAGTTTAGCGTACTGCGGGCACACGGTTAGGCATTGCACGAGGGCTTTACGTGAACTAGTAGCTGAAATTTCGAACTGGTCAGGATGTAGTTGAACAGTAATTCTCAGTGTTTTGCAATTTCTAAACAACTCGTAACACAACAATACCAGCAGAGTTTAAGCTTTGTCAACCAGAGGAAATTGTTATAATTCAAGTTCGTGGAGAGAGGGTTTTTATTGAAAATAGGCTGGATATAAAGAGACAGAGCGACCGAAGAAAGTAACAAGTAAACGGCGTAAAGCGAGTCCAGAAAATCGCGCAAGTTACAAAGGACGCCAAGAGAAACACGAAAGAGAACAATAAAGGGCATAAATAAAAAGGTGAGTTTCTAGCGAAGAGCAAAGCGAGAAGGAAATACAAAGTCGCTTCTGAAAACAGACTGAAAAGAGGTCATCAACAAAGAGAAGCGAACTACAAGGGATCCGCGAAAGAAGAGAAGGTAAGTCGTGTCCTATCTGGGTTTTCTCTTACGCTAAGACCCAGAAAAAAATTCAAACTTTTTTTTTTTCCGATCGTCGTTTGATACTAGCTTCAGTTTTGAATTCAACTGATCACGTTTTGGTTAAACATTGACCCTGGCATTCATCGCCTAAAAACTCTTACGCCGGTTCATCGCTCGAATAATACAGTCGTGGTGTTATGGGAAAAGAAGTTATCTTACGTATTTTGTTTTGCCTAGAAAGTTTTCAAATGGTGTCGAACGGCGAGTGCAAGTTTCTACTTTTTTTCTCTTCAGTTAGTTATCGCAGGATTTACTCTGTTCATTTGAAAAATTTGCGCTCTGCCGAAGATGTGTTGTTTTACCCTAAGAACGAAGTAATTCCCAAAATTAAAATAAAATGGGATTGAGTAAGCGATGTTCATGTTTATATTAAGTCTAACGCGGTAATTTGATTTGACGATATTGTCATGTGAGAACCCGTCAAACATCTGAGAATCAAATTAGGGACCGCAAATTTGTGGTGCAAACAAACTCACGGGTAAAATGGAGATGGTTCTACAGCGGGATGAGTGAATTTAATTGTTTGGTTGTCGTACTTTTCAGCGCTATGTTTTCATGCTTTCTACTCGATTCGTTCGAACTTCAGGAAATGGTTTGTGTCACAAAACATGGAGCCACTGATGAACATGCTTGCGATACGCTATTTTTTTCCTTACGCTGGAAACTGAAGAATTAATCTCTAAAAATTGGTAGTCATCACATATTGCAAGAAGCGTCCGAGCTGGGATCGTGCAATTAAACGGGGTTCTGGCAATTTGACCTCACAAGCGCGCTGGTAAGCACATGGTTCGCGTAAATAATTGTTGTTTACAGTTATCGAATTCAAGAGCAGTTTTTGAGAGTCTGTTTCTATAACCTTCCTGGATATTTTTTGTTAAATTCATTGAGGTTTAGTCTCGGAATTTCATAAGCGATTATGAATGATAGATTCGTATCGTCACCATAATTTAGGGAAATTTTGTCAACATATTAACAGTTTACAATTCGCTAACCATTTCTGTAACCTACTTGGATATTCTCTCTTGGAGTAATTGAGTCACACCCTCGGAATTTCATTAGTAATTGTAATGAGATGCATTTATGCAAATGAGTGAGCAAGCGCATCGAGAGTGTGTTAGAGAGTGTGCTGGAGTGTGTGTTAGAGTGTGTTCCATGTGCTCGGGTCAGTAACCAAATTATCGTGTACACAAGTCCTAATTATCGGA
>NC_089322.1:11145540-11188040 GCF_036669915.1 Pocillopora verrucosa | reverse complement strand
TGTTTACGAAAGATAACAAATTTTTAAGCAGCCAGCAATCTTTCTAAAACGAGTAGAGCAACAAAATGGCTTACCAAGGTAAGAGAGTCTGTGATAGATTTCTATTAAGCCCCATATTACGTCAATCCGTTGTGCATTGCAAGAAGAAAGGGATGTTCTCCCTTTAAAAAGTAAGCAAGTTCCCTGAAATTGTTTAATCGCGCGAGTAACATCAGTCTTTCATTAGTTTACAAAAGAATATGTTAGCCAGCATTAATATCAATGCAGACAGAAGGTTTTCGGTTTTCTATTCTAGTTAGGATACGTGCATCGATACGATATGATAGGATTGCTTGGATGAATCATATCAAATTTTTTCTCTCTGGTGGTACTAAACATATCCAAGCCTAAAACAACTCGACACAGCATAACAAATTCGTTCATACTGCAGCAGGAACGAAACCTTATATAGGAATTGCTGCTTCAAATTTATTCCCTGAGTGTATTTAGGCATGTTTGTTGGTTAGATTGGGTGTATGCTCAGAGAGATCAAGAAACCAACAAAGCGCTTGTTAATGGATTGATAGGTACAAAATTGCAAGGTTTAGAAGATTTCACTCAGGCAGGAGAGAGAATACAATTTTTTTTTCGCTCGACTGCTTTTCTGAGAGGGCTTTGCCAATTTGACTCTGCATCAACCCATAAAAAACGTTTGCTTCGACACTAAAAGTAAGGCTCTATTCCGAGAAACGGCGCCTTACCGCCTGCACTTTTGAGATTTGACGACGTATTACAACGAACTTCAGTTAATTTATTTTTTCTAACGTTTTCTAACTCCACACTTGCTGTCAAAGATTGTATTTACAGCATTTTAGGGGCCACGTATTTTTTAGGTGCAGGAGGTGTGTAGTCAAGCGTTTCCCTAGTAATAAGATAGGCTTTCTCATGTTTCATGTGACCTTTGTTATTAAAGACTGGGAAGGAGGCAAACTCAGAATACAAACATGAATTGGATGGTGGGGGAGCACTTACCATTTTTAGGCGTCGTTTGACTGCGTCGTCAAACATAAGATGATTCTACATTACAATTACAAGAGTATTCACTGCAATATATAACCACAACCTTTTTACGATTTCATAATGATGTTGCCTTAATTCCTTCCATTCCATCTCAAATGGGGAAAAATATTTTAAAGAGAGTGTTCCACTCTTTATGCTCGCCGGTTACCTGAGAGGGCCTGTGCTCATAAACACATCCAGTTTCCGCCATGATTTTCCAGGCCTGGTCGCATTCTTTCTACCCGATGAAATTATTATGGACACAGTTATTCTTGAACTCGGAAAGGCACTCGAAATCAATTTTATGTTTATTCATGGAATCTAATAATTTAAATTATATAGAAGAAACTTCATATGCTGAGGCTTTGACTTGGAACCTCTAGCCCCCCACCTTCCTCTACTCCTTCCATTGTAGTTTCCTTTCCCGAGGAATTATATTAATGCACTTGAACTCGTATGATCGTGCTTTGTTTTTACATTTGTAAATCTTAAATCTTCGTTAAACCTCACGCTTAAAAAATTATTCGTCACCGCTCCAACATCAACTTTGAACCTACCCTATATAATGAAACATCTCTGTAGACATGATAAATCAACAATAACGAATTACATTGTTTAAATTACTACAGCATTGGAAGGATCACTTCTTTATTCTCCAAGGACTTCATATATAGCAGTCGTCGCGATCGATTTCGGAACAACTTACAGTGGGTTTGCTTTTTCATTCATCAAAGACCAAGGAAAGGATGCCATTTTCATGAACAGAGACTGGGCGAATGAACAAGGCCAACAAACGAGCAAAACACCGACGTGTCTGTTACTCAAACCAGATCTTTCATTTGACTCGTTTGGTTATGAAGCAATTGAGAAGTATTCAAGCTTACAAGGCGACGGCGAAGAAAAGGAATACTTGTTCTTTAATCACTTTAAAATGGCTCTTCATACGGAAAATGTAAGATACAATGCATTTTCTTTCACAACATTTTTAATGACTAACTTCAATTTTGTGGTAGATGTCTGGATAAAAATGTTAGGTACTTGAATTCAGTTGATTTTCGCACATTTCCTTGATTACAAAAATTGATAAAACATCGAGTTTGAACTATCTGGGTACTTCCCCTGCCTGTTGGCAAAACGAACTAGTCAGCAAGAACTTAAATAACACACGTTAGTGACGATTGCTGCATGTCTAATGCAGTTATTCTCTGAAAACAGAAAGGAGAAAAGCAAAAGCGGAAAAGTAATCTGGAAAATCTTTTAAACATGCATTTAAAAAAATAAATCACTTCCTAAACATAATTGACAATTTCCTTAGACCCTGAATACGGAGACCACCATCAAAGCAGCCAATGGCAAATTTGTCAAAGCCAAGAGAGTTTTTGCGTGCTCGATCAGTTTCCTCAAAGATGAGGCCATTAAAACAATTCAAGGACAGACCGGAGATGACTGTTTTAGTGTTGATGATATTCAGTGGGTTCTGACTGTCCCGGCCATATGGGGCCAACGGGCGAAACAGTTCATGAGGGAAGCAGCGTATGAGGTAAGTTAACTGAATTAATGAGGGTAAAAAATACTCCACGAAAAATGGGCAGATATACCTGTCAATGGGTTTGGCGACGATTGAAACCTAGATGGCTGATCGCTGGACTTCTAGACAGAGTAGGCCTCTGGCCTACTCTTGGCCTTAAATTTTCAAATTTCTTGATCTGTGATTTGTTTTCCTTTTGGGAATATTCTTTCGATTTTGGTTCTTTTAATCTAAAGAAATTATCGTTTTGCACATCGTAAATAAATAATAAGCCAATCTGCATCCCTGTTAGAATGGTTCAAATAATCTGATTGGCTGTACAAGTCTACAGCTGTCAAAAATGCCAAACCATCAAAATTCACATTCTGCAATAGTTTGTATAGGTAATCACATGATTTCGAGTGCAATTTGGAATAAATAAGCACGAGTAAATTTTTTGAAAGACTAACAAAATTGCACGAGCCCGTTGTGGTCTTTGAGGAAATTAACAAGTGCTTGTTTATTCCAAATTGCACGAGAAAAATCATGTGATTACGTGTTAATAATATACATGGAAAAATTACGAGATGGCTAATCATAATTAAGCATAAGCAAAGCGCGTGCATCAAGTGCAAAATAATTTAGTCAAACCCATGCATTCGGTCAAAACAATAATATGCAATGATATCTTCACATTTTTAAGGCGCAAAAAAGTTCAAAGTCCGGCTAAACAGTTCAAAGAATTGTTCAGTCCTGTGTCCGAATCACTTTCGATGAAATGGAATCGTCGTTTCCGAGGTTTAACCATGTTGGTTTTTTATTTCGGCGTTGGATCGCTCGAGCAAAGTGTTAAGCTGGGTCGGCTCGTAATTTTCGATTTCCTTGCCAATTTCCTTCTCTAAACACCACTTTTTCCAAACCGACAACCAAAAAGCAATGTTTCTTACAGTATTTTCGTTGTTTGAGTTGTTTTTCAGCCGCGGTGGCGAAAGAAAACCTACTTAAAACGCCGGCCATTGTTTCGCTCGCAAATTTTCAAATTTTCAATTTTGTTGCGACCGTCCAAGGCTAGCATTTGATTGGCTATCTGTGAATTTCTTTGATTATTGACCAATTAGAATGTCTGATTTATTACTTTCTTTTCACTGAATTAACCCTCTTCTGCACTGAATTACCTGAAAACTGCATTTATCAGAACAGAGTAATTTTTCTATGAATATTATTCACAAACTAAAAAATTTCTGCAGGTCGAATTAAACATTTTTGCCTGAAGTTTTTAAGTCTCTAATACAGAATTTTAAAGTGAAATGTTCAGTAAACGTAAATGTTGAGTAAACTTCAGCCGAATTATGGCTCATAAAAACACGCGAGTCTTTTCACATGACAAGGTAGAAAACAAACTGTTCAAGGCGAGTATTTTTTGAATGACCGACAGCCGCTTCCTGCGTTAGATTACAAGCTTACTTACGGAAATAAAAATCAAACAGCTAACACTCATACAGTATATAAAGTTCAGTGTTCAAAAACAAAACAGAACAAAACAGAAATGATGAAAAATATAACCAAACTGGCATAACTGTTAAAATTCATTCTGATCATGACGGTGTCTAAGCGACCATGATCAAGCTGAAGTCCAAGCCTCAGAAACTACATCGGTCACCCTTCGAGTGAAAAAATAAGAGCTTGCCCTGATATCCTTTCCGATGCGTGGAGTGGAAAGTCACATCTGTCACTGCAGCCGAGTTTTGCCGCGCTGTCATCCCTAGCGATCTTCATGTTCCGGTGAATTCGGCTGTTGATAAGATAATATTATTTGACGACGCATTGTAATCAACACGTTTCTTTTTTATCGAAACGTGATTTGCACATGTTAAGCTAAAAAAGAACGTCTGGCTTCTATGTTTTAACACCCCGTTTTTTTTATCATTTCTTAAGCTTCAAAGTAGCACTTTCGAACAAAGTTTACTCTGTATATGCTACACCTCAAGAGAGAAAGAAAAAAAACGGAAATCCGGGACACTCTTTTGAGGTACATTACGTTTCCGATCTAATTTCCAAATTGTAAGATAATTGACCGGATATCAACCGAGAATAAACTTTTCAAAGAGCAAAACTAAAGCCAAAACACTTTACCAGGAAAAGCGATTTGAAATAGTTTTTGGGGTATCGGTGTTTGGTTTACTCGAATGTGTTTCCACTTCACGCCTGTGAAGGCTGTTTGCCAATCACATTGAAGCAAGCCATTTGACGCTGTTTTGCCTGTCGGCGCTAATGCGCGCTAAAAAAGGAAAGAGTAAACACAATTTGTAAAGAGTTAGGTCGAGAAAGTTACGTATAAGTGTAAACACGCGTGAATATGTAGCTATTTGTGTTGATATGAAAGGTGTTTCCGATGAAACTGCGAATAAATTTTCCTTTTTCCGGAACGGTAAAAGGGACTTGTCGCTTTTGGACTTGATAACAGCTAGAAAACATCCTTCCGAAAAGAACTAATGTAAGTAGATTACAACGAATGAGAGTTTTCGAAAACTAAACAGGGTGCATTGTAAATCAATAGTGGAAATCGTTAATTAGGTGACGGAATGAAGTTGACATAATGTGTCATCAATCTCGCGCCTTCCGTTCTAGTCTCAAATTATTTTTTACTTTATATCTTCTGAAGTAAAAAAGATTCCAAAAGAAAATTTTCAGAAGTTGATAGATCTTTACTTTTTTAATAGTAAAAGCCATGTTTTTTTTCCTTCTATGACACCTTAAAAAATACTTGAAAATTTTAACCATTAGGCAAAAGTTGGATCAACAGCCAAAGCCGATCAATTGACGATTGCATTGGAACCAGAAGCTGCAGCAATTTTTTGTCAGGAGAAGAATTTGAATGAGTTTCAGTCCGAAACTGGTGTCAAATCAGTGAAAGGCCTTCTCGCTCAACCAGACAAACACTATATGGTTGTTGACATTGGAGGTAAGAGGAACCTAAGGACACGGAAAAATTAAAACAGACCTTGAAAAAAACATTGCATCTAGATCAGTACATTAAATTTTTCAAGATATCATAATACTTTCTTTAAGGAAGACGACCATATTAGAATTGGAAACGAGTTTTAAGAAAAGATAAGACTGACTTTAACATTTGTCTCCGAAGTAAAATTTGAGACAGCAGATTACCCCTATTAATGCGATCCTGCACTTTAGTTAACGATTGACAATTTTCTTATTGCTTCCATTGCCCTTTTTATTATGGGCACAAGAAAGTAAATGCAACAAACACCCACTACATACTTCATACGAAGACTATCGCTTGAGTACATTATTTTACTTTTTTCTCCAGGGGGCACACTCGATGTAACAGTGCACATGATAGAAGACGATGGTACCATAAAAGAGATCCACAAGGTTACCGGAGGTCCTTATGGTGGAATATACGTCAATCAACGGTTCGAAAATCTATTGGAGGAGATTTTGGGTAGACAAAGGCTTCAAAACTACCAGAAGCAGTTTCCATCCGACTGGCTCTGTTTGATGAACGAATTTGAGGGGAAAAAAAGGGGAAAACGAATCTTAGACAGTGGTTTGATGACGAATATCCGACCACCAAGAAGCTTCGTGACCTTGGTAAATGAAACCGGGAGTTCAGCGTTGAAACGCTATGGGGAGACAGAAATAAAGCTGAAAAATAATGAATATCTGTCGCTTAGTTCTGGGATGATGAAGACGTTATTTTCTCCTGTCGTAGAAAAAATCAAACAACATTTGAAAACTCTGGTAAGAAAACCAGAGCTCTCAAAGGTACGTACCATGCTGCTCGTTGGTGGATTTGCTGAAGCTGCATTCTTACAACAGGAAATGAAGTTGGAGTTTTCAAAACGTGGTTTCAGAGTGCTCGTTCCACATCACGCAACCACAGCAGTAGTCCAAGGTGCTGTAATGTTTGGCAAGAGCCCTACGAAGATAACCGAACGAGTTGTGGCTACGACATATGGTTCTGGCTGTGCACGAGACTTCATCAAAGGTGTTCACCCTGAGGAAAAGAAGATAATTGTGCATGGAGTGGAGAAATGCAACAATCTGTTCAAGTGTTTTATAAAGGAAAATGAACGTGTACAATGTGGACAAAAAATAAAACTGTCATTTTCACCCCTTTATCCGGAGGAAGACAAAATTGAATATTCATTTTATATCTCAAGTGATCCCAATGTCAAATTTACAACCGATCCTGAAGTAACCAAGATTGGAAGAGTCGTCGTCCAGTCCCCTGATACATGGAAAGGTAAAGACAGAAATATTGAAGTCAGCCTTTGCTTCGGTGGAACCGAAATAACCGCCACAGCCCTGGATATTTCCAGTGGTAATCAAGCTCAAACCACGCTGGACTTTTTCTGTTAACAATGTGTTTCTCAAAGCAAATGTATGTACAACAAAAAAAGAGCCTTTGAAATTATGACTTTAATTTCAGTAAGTTGTGCGGACGGATAGAAGCCTTGATTTCATGAATAAGTAGTGAGTTATAGGTAGTGCTGATGTTATAATACAAAATAGTGAATTTTCTAAGACGTCCATCTAATGGTTAGATTTCACTTGATTAATTTAAGTGAGATAGGATGAGATAAGCCTAGACTATTTGATGAGCAACAACAGCCAACCATTAATTTTCCTTGAGAACGACAGAGTACAGGTTAATAGATAACATGAGTTAACAGCAATTAAGCAAAAAAACACTCAGAAATAGCGGTAGACTAATAGAGCTGATTGTTGACATAATACATTTACATTGGGTTGTGATGTTATATTATATATATATATATATATATATATATATATATATATATAGGGGAAATTAAATATAAAATCAAATTAAGGAAAAGGAAAATGAGAGTGGAAAAAACGCTAGATGATAATTGACACAATTTACAATGATTTAACTTTAAGAAAAAGAGCTGAAATTATGGAGTATAGCACTGAAATGCTCTAAAATAATTACTTAAATAGAGAATAATACATGGGCGCGCGTAGATATGGAATTTCTCTCGAGTGTTTAACTCGATAGCTCACGAGTGAACACAGCGAAAAGTGAGATGTCGAGTTGAACACGAGAAGAGAAATTTCATATCTACAAGCAACCATGTATTATTTTGTTTATCATATAAACACAATAGCCCTTTACTGACAAGAAAAGCTGAATTCATTAACGAATGAAAATAAGTGAGTTACAATCACCAAATAACAATCGTAAAATGCGTTGGCACTAACTCCTAAGATGGAAAAATGTGTTGAATCATGATTACAAAAACAACAATGGTCGTAATTTTTAATTTACCAAATTCTCATTTATTGACTTTGTTCTCACCGACAGAAGAAGTCTTTCAGGCAAACGGCCAAAATCGGCTGGTGGCAAATCTTCCAGTTGTCGATTTTCATTCTCAGCCGAAAGAAATACTAACATCAAAGCCACTGAATACGTAACATTCAGTCTTTTTTTAATATATTGGTTTTCCTCCCCTTCGGGAAAAGTTTGAACCTCATTGTCTATCAGCGATACGGATTTTTTTGTGTCTTAGCCGCCATAATTCGATGAAGCTCCGAGAAACTACTTGCATTGAGAATCGTGAAAGCTTTGCCGTTCATTCATCAACCTGATCGATTGGTGCCAAAGGCGAGTGACGTGTCAGTAGCTGATTGGCTATATCAACACACCTGAAAAAATACGATATTTTTTCACGTGTGTTGTTACGGCTTTTCTCAAGGCCGGAAATCCCTGTATAACACCGCAGTTTATGTGATAACATGTGTTCTTTGATTAATTCTTAAACGATAACAACTGTTTTTTTTATTTCCCCATTTAGACTGTTCTAAATTGACGGACAGTAGAATTACAACTTGTGTTTTCAATAATTAGTCCTGATGGGATTTCTGTAATGTGACGATTTTGATGCTAGTCTAGAAATATAATTATGTATCGGTGATATTCGTGCAAAGAAGTTATGCAAAGCTCTAAGTAGTAAATTAGTATGGCACTGATACATGAAAAGAGCAGTATGGATAATTACGATGTCGATAAATTAACCCAACAGAGAACAAAGGGGTGGAAATGTGGATCACGCTTTGAGAATGTAATTGTCTGCACTGCTGCTTTTTTTAAAATATTGCAAAGGCTAAAGAGTTCAAGCAGAGGTATTTCCCTAGACTACTAGGCCATATGCAAGGAAAGGATTTGTTGGTAAAGAGGAAAATAATTGAGAAAGTATATCATTACTAGCAAAATGTCTCTGCTTACCTAGAAAGCTAAAAAATTTGTTTAATTGATTTCGTGAATATGTTTCTTCTTCCAATTTAACTGTGAATCAACGATAAGAACAAGTAATTTTCTTCTCAGAGGGCACGGTAACGAATTCTGTTATCTGATTGGTTCTTAGCGCGGTCCGTATTTTCCTATCTCTACCCACGGGCACGTTAATGCTTCCGTGAGTCACCGAGTACATCCCCAGCTTCTTTGCCATTTTTCATAAATATATCTCGTTTTCCGGCCGGGCAGTATTTTTAAGAAAAGATGTCGGTCACTACCTCAAGCCGATAAATGACTTATTAATCCTCTCTTTTCCCTTTCTCAAATCGCTTTGGTTGAGACAGAAATATTGGTTTCGAAACGAATTTGTATAAGCAAAAGTGTAATCAAATTGGTTGACAAGCGACAAGCGGCCTAAAAACCGTCTGTAATCAATTTTAATCCTTCACAAAAAGTACCCAGAAAGTTAAAAAGTGGGGTATTTGGTTACAGTTGAATTAATCGATGGAATTTCATTATTTTAATATCTGAGTCTCCCACAAAGACGTTCTCGGTGAGTCTTTCCAACTCCGTTCAATTTAGATATTTGTACCATAAATTGCATGACAGAAACCGAAGGAATTCATTGAGAAAAAGCCACATTGAATCCCCTCATCCGAATTTTAGTTTTTGTGGAGGAAAGACCAGATTTACACACGCCATTGCAGTAAACAAACGAGCAAATTCTCACAACTTCAAAATAAAAAAATTGAATTACTTACAATTAATTTTCGTGCCATTTACTGAACAGAGGTAAATCTTTGAACATTGATTAGTCGTCGATGAAAGTGAACATTACTTTCTGTAAGATCATTGACTTTTTTTTAAGAAAACATCATCGTGACAGTCCTTGCCAAACTAGTTCCGTTATTTTTTCAAAAGTATACTTGCGCTTTTTCTTCTTACGCGCTCTCTAATTGACAGGTGTTAGATTGTAACAGATACTTGTAAAAATAATGTTTTAAAGTTTGTTGAAGCCTTATCGTTAGGCAAATGAAAATGTTACGTGAAGCCTCTCTCTTTAATTTGTATTACCTCTATGTTGACTGCTATTTACTTGCTCAAAAACTGTTCAGTTTATGGAAGATCTCGCCGTAATTACAGCCCTAAATCAATTCAAATAAATTCGGGTTCTTTTGGAAAGATACTGGTAGAATACTGGTTACGGTGGGGTCGAAGGTGGGGCAACTGATAGTTCAGTTCAGATCCTGGTTTGTTCCTCTCTGAAAAAGTCTGTCCATCATTCACAACCGCTGACAGTTCTTTGCAGCTGCTTCACCCGATGAAGTGCGTGAAGTAACTAAGTTTGGTAATTCAGATGACTGTTCTTCTTCCCTTCAGCTTTCTGTTAAGCCTGGCATACATTATATACATGTTAACATATTTCGTTACATTTTGCACAGAACCAATCCAGGACAGATAAGTTTTGCTCCTCCATCAAAGAGACAAGGCCACAGATAACACGTAATTTCTTCCTGTGATGTATCGCCCTTGGCTTTCTTATGAATGTGGTGATCGAAAATGGAGGAATTGTATTCCAGTCGCAAGGGTGGCCGCTGTGTAACCATTCTCCATGCTAAACGTAAGCATGCCTCTATGTAGCCACTCCTAATGAGTTCTGTTAGTACTTCTTGAGTAGGTGCGAGTGTGAATGATGAATTCTCTTTATACCACTCATTCCATATTTTCCAGGCGTGTTCACGTACGTCCTAAATCGAAGAGAGAAGAAAGGGTAGAATAAAGGAGCTGTTGCATTGAAGATATGCATGCAAACAACCATTCATTTCTAATAAGAACAAATGTTTGGTAACCATATTATTTGCAGTTAGAGATAGCCCCAGTTAAAAGTATTTCCTATTTTGCCGAAAAAAAATCCTCACAGCCATGTTTTGAGTTCTTACAAGCTTCTCCACGCTTACACTAGTTACATTATTGCATCTTACAGCACACGATAAATAAAGAATACGTGGGCGCGCTTTAATATGGAATTTTTCTTCGAGTGTTCAACTCGATAGCTCACGAGTTAGGGAAGCGAACGAGTGAGATGTCGAGTGGAACACGACAAGAGAAATTCCATATCTACAAGCAACCATGAATTATTTTGTTTATCATATGAACACAATAGCCCTTTACCGGCAATAAAAGTCAACTTTATTAATGAATGAAAATAAAAGGCTCGACAAAAACAAAAAATGGAAAATGGGCCTAATTTTCAATATAAAAAATTCTCAGTTAATGAATTAGTCCTTAACGACAGATGAAACCTTTCAGGTACACGGCTAAAATCGGCCCGTAGCAAATCTTTCAGTTAGTGATTTTCGCTTGCTCCGATATCCTCTCCGATGCGTCGAGTGGAAAGACACAGCAGTGATAGTTCACAGTTCCTGAGAATTCGACTGTCGTTCATTCACAAAACGCAGCCCCTTGAGTAGTTTAATATCTAATTGTCATTTAAAAAGATTGCAGGTTTTCATCAGCCACAATTTGGCCGAATTGCACGGAACATGTCACCTTCCAATCTTGTTTTTAGACTGAAAAGCTACCAGCAAAAGTATAAAAGGGGCAAGTTTCTAAAAAATTGTGGCGCTGCGTCAGTGGAGGAGTATAACGAGATAATTTGGTTTTTATCAACTGAGTTAATAGTGTAAATTGGCCATCGTTAAGAGTTTCTATGCGCACAAATCTTAGAAACTCTCTACGGTGGCCAATTTATATTATCAACATCGTTTGTGAAGTCTGTAGGTTTGACTTTTTGACATCGTAAGCTTTCCTTATGTTAAGCACAAAGTAGAAAAATATCTACCTGAGTTGAAACTCGATCAAAGACGCCTACAATTGTAGTAGAAACCTGGCTTTAGAAATTTCAACTACCCCTCTCCTCTCCTAGCTACACGAAAGGCCATATTCTATTCTCTTTCTTTCTTTTGACTCCACATAGTCTCAAAATGTAAAAGGGTTAGTGTTTCAACTTCTCGAAAACAAATTAAAGTGTGTCCGTCTTTGTTCTATAGATGGAATACATGTTTGCGCACCCTGAGTGTGCTTTGTTAGCCTGCAGTGAGCGTATCATGCTTTTGAGCATGCAAGCGAAAGTAGCAAAAGCTAATGTAACAAAGTAAGGTAGGGTTTAAAGTGGCAATATATTTACGTTTCGCGTAGTTTCTATCTAAATTGGCTCGGTACTGACCAGAAATTGTCAAAGGCGTCACGGAAATGTGTTTTCCTCAAAAACACCATTGTCAATAGCATGGGTTACAAAGAACATCTATGGTCTATTTTGTGCACAGTACTGTTTCTCTCTATCAGTAGTGTTCAATGTTATTTCAATAATACGGAAGTCTCCTCATTCCCATCTAAATCACTTAACTGATCTTTAAAAGGTGAACTAAAGAAAACGCAGATATAAAAAATCATAGGAAACAAACTTACATTTTCTAGGCATTTAAGGTTGCATATATGAGCAGATTCTTTCAACGAGTTCAGCAGGGCATCGATGACGTCAGTCGATTCCTCTGACTTGTCACAAACATCGATGGTAATTGGATTGAAAACAAAATTGTCATCCTTGAAATGAAAACACAATTGGTCAAATTATACCCTTTCCATCTCTTGACAATCTGTTATAATATTAAGCGGTATTCTTTCTTCGGCTATAATTTTCTTGCGATGACCAGAGCAGTAGCTGTTTATGGACCACGCGTCGTGGCCTTGAGTTTGGTCATCAATTTGATTTTAAACCGATGGCATGCACAACATTGTCGAATTTCTGGTACATTTGAAGACAATTTCAAAAGTTAGGTTTAGGCGCTTGAATTTCATAAGAATGATCTCCTGAGTCACCTTTCAATCACTCCTATTAGGCTGATTAGGAAAAAAAAACCAAAGCTACCTCCCTAAAGGAATTAAATCCTTTTCTAAAGAAAAATCGATACAACTTTTTAATCAACACACGGAATAGGTTAAGGATTACGTTTGGTAAATAGATTTATCACAGCAGAAAGAAACTATACAGAGACAACTGTTAAGCCACTAATAAGAGAATGTCGACTTAGAGACTAAACAGTTACTTTTTCTTCCATACCATCCTAGTGAGATTATAATTTTGACCAACTTCCGGAGCCTTCAAAATCAGCTTTTTAGTCGACACTTTGAATAAATCGAGTACGGCTTCCTTCACATTCTTAGTGACCTCATATGCAGCCTGTAATAAGTATTGAAAATAAATTCCTCTCTGTCAATTATAATGCAATCGATTACAGTGACAGTGCAATGTGACCATGTAGCTTTGCACTAATTATCCCGGCTGAACCAACATCATATGGACTTGATTACAATGGGCCCTGCAAAATCTTTAACAGGGACATAAAGATAAAGTAAGGAATCGAAAGTATCGAATTCAAGCTGGAGAAAGTCAAGGTCACTTTTACATGAGCTTGCAAAGAGTCTCCGAGTCTTACGTCACCGGGCCTCGTAGCATGGCAAAATCGTATTTATTTGACTGGGCGGGAAAATGTCATCGTTACTTTAGCGGCTCACCATACTGCATCTGCATCTGCAACCTACTACCACCATTAAATCATTTTCTTACTCAAAATCGTCGTCGCAAACATCATCACTCCTAAACTCGTTGTTTTTCTTTGATTAAAAAATTTATACCAACAACTAAAAATGTGAACGTTATGCACAATCATACTTACACTTACCACTAATATCGTGCACACTATTCTTGGATAATAGATATGAACGTCTTTTTTCTCTTCTGATCCATATATAGACTGAATTACGTCTCGGGCATCTTCTCTTGAACCATCAAAAAATTCCTTGAAATCCCTTTCCACGTCAGACGGCCGGTTTGATGCAAGAACATTCTCCACACTTCTCTGATCTTGATTTACTCGTTTTTCACACAAACTAGCAAGCCTAAAAGAGAGAGAAAACAGTCCAGTTTAAACATTGTGCGATTTCTGGAGCGTGTACTTTTCGTCGAAATTTGTTGTAATAAACATTTATACTGTTGAGAAAATATCGGAAACCAAGCGATCCATTAAGATCAATGATCATTTCAGGCGCATCTTTCCCAGTATCATATATTGCATAACTTGACCTATCGCAAAAAGTTTTACATCAGCGAAATAGGACGACGACGATATCTTAAAGTTTTTGCAGCAAAGCCGTGTGATTGCAGGGCTGGACGGTTTTTTTCCGGACCGGGTCACGTCAACCCGTCAGGCCGTGCGTTTTGCGCATGGTTTACGGGTCATATGATAAATAGTTGTAGGGGCCTACTCTTACCATGATCTGAAACTTTGAGAATTTTTCCAAATTTCACCCGCTGTAAATCACAAAATGACGATTTCCCAAAGTAAACGTGTATTTTCATGCGGACAATTGACTTACTGGGAGTTTCCGTTGAAATAGATTTTGGAATAGGAATGCCTTGTCGAAGCGTTTTTGGAAGATAGTGCTAAATCATGCTCGTGTTTGGCGTCAGTCATTATGCCATATATGAAGTTTGTACATTGCACATGTAAAGATGACAAACTGCTATTAATAAACTGTCTATAATACCTGGACTTGTACCGCTGGACCTCGTGTATAAGAGTTTTGACTTCTTTCTCTCTGTGAGACAATCTTGATACAATGTTCGTAGTCAGTTAGTGCCTTTCAGTCAAAGAAGATGGAAACAGGACCACCCACACCCGGTCAATCAGACTGCACCAAAGATTGTCAATTTCATGTTCAAACCTTTTACCATTTGATCATGAGTATTTCGCAAACGCGTTGAGTGACATAGGGCACGTCTTTGAGTATGGGTAACAACCTTAACAAGCAATTGAGTACTTCTATTCTACATTTAAGAGTATTGAAAAGCTTTATGAGGTGTGGGGCACTTAGTTCATGTGAGGAACCCTTATTTACTGTCATCCAAAAGACATAATATATTAAAAATCATACAAGTTGCCGTCTGCGGGTTATTCAATTTTTGAAACATCACATGATACCTATTACATCAACAAAGTGACTCTACCTTTCCTTGGTTTTGCTTATTTCCGTTTCTTTTAGGGTCAAGTCACTTTTATAAGTTACTTCTTGGCGTTGAAAACTGAAATACCCGAAAATTGGGCCAAAATTGCTGGATTAGCGTGTTGCAACATGTGAATGTAAAAAAAAATTACAAGTGCAGATAGTGATATACTAACGCATAATTTAATAAAAAAAGGTGAGGTTATAGATCCTTTAATGTCAATTTCCAATATATATCTTTCACTATATCATGTTTCTATGAAGCAAAGAAGTAAGTCGCCTACTTTTACCACCTAGCCTGGTACAATATGATGCAAAAAGGAAAAAAAACATCAAAAGTAACTAACATAAGCTAAAACAAACAGCCACGCACTCCTAAACAATGTATTATTGAACTTATGTTACCTCTATTTCATCCAAACTGTTGAGCATAAATACAACGTAACTAATCTAAAATAATTGAGTACTCATTTTCTTACCTCTCAATGTAATGACGCAATTCCATGTCCTTTTTCTTCACATCAGCACTTAACTTCTCGTTCCTGTTTGAAAATTAACATATAATGTATTCTTTTACACTCGTTCAAGCTCGTTCAGGTTATATCTATAAAAATTAAAAGAAAATATCAGCGACAAACTCGGCTGGCTTTCCTTTGTGTGCCTCTACTTATACTTACCACATGTTGACGTCATTTATAATCTATTATAGAACAGACGCACAGCAACACGAAATCTTGTTTTAAAAATATAACCACAACGTACAATAGCCATATCGTTCACTATCGTGAAGCAAACAAAACCGCGCGCAAATGTAACACTTAAAAACTGAATCTATGCGAACAAAAAATTACAGTTATGTTGCATCTGAGTATTCAGCTCAACGCCTCTTTGGTTTTAGAGAATTAGTTGTCTTGGTCGAGTCTAGAATCTTAAAACACTCAGTTGAAGAACATAAAAAGAACTAAAGAGCCTGTTATCATGAGAACATTTGCCCGAATATTCCTCCACCCAACAGAAATAATGACAAGATGTCTCACCAAAGTAACGGGATATACATCCCGTACAAGTAAATTGATAAAGGCATCCGAAGTTGGAATTGGATCTCTCACTAATGCCCTATTATACCTAGTTATTTATCGTTGTACTTGTGCGGAATGTAAATCCCGTGTTACATTTGCGCGCGTATTGTTTACTTCAACATTGTGGCGATACTGATTTCAAATATTGTTTTCGTATCAAACTTGACATCGTATCTACATGTAACTGCATGTAACGTGTAAAAACAAAGTCAACGGCTCAACACATTTAACTGAAGATGACATGAGGTCATGCTGAAACATGTTTTTCCTCTTAAATCTGAAATTTATCTGGATCATATTGCTATCACAAGGCTATGGAAGTATTACACAAGTCTTCGTTTATCATTTTCGCAATATAATCAACTAAGTGGTGCCACTCGTATCAGACGAACCTCGCTCCTAGAGTTCTCATCTTTGTTTCTTTGTCTCTCAACTCATCAACATAATGTTTTTTCGCCCTTTCTCGTTCTAATTTCTCTGAACGAAGTCTGCAATAAAACAGAAAATCTCAGTATTGCTTGGAAACACCGCATTGATAAAACTTCTGAAAGAAAATTATTAAAGAATTTTCTTCTTGAGCTTGTCATTATCGGTCTTTTCCTTAGCTCCACTGGACAAAATTTTTTCTCTTCTGCAAACTGAAATAAGGTGACCCTTGTTGTTATTAAATAGTTGTTATAGTACACACGCTCTCATTGGTTGGCTAACCAGTTTAGAAGAGAGTATGTAAACACAAATGAATGAAGGGGGTAAGTTTCTGAAGAAACTGTGGTGCTGCGTCGGTGGGAGAGTATAACAGGTAATTTAGTGTTAACAACTGAGTTGAAAACGTAAATTGGTCACCGTAAAGAGTTTAAAGGCTGACATTTCGAGCGTTAGCCCTTCGTCAGAGCGATTGTACGTAAACACAGTTGTGACGTCACGCTTTTTTGTTTTCCGCCACAATTTGAAAACATTTCAAACCCAAAGCGCTCAAATAGTTTCACAAAATAGTTTCGGGTACACGTAACAAATATTACAGATGGAGAAAATTTTTCCAAATTTTGATATGGAGTTTAGCTATCTCCTCCACCTGAGCCCAACGAAAAAAGGCGAAGAAGAAGAAGAAGAACTTCAGCGCCTTGCCTGCGTTGATTGATCGTAGCTGGACGACGTCGTCGAGACAGCTCAAGCAAAGATGTCAAAATATGCAAAAAATGCGCAAATAAAGTTCCCTATTAATTAACTAATATGTGTCCAAAAGCAAAATGAGGAAATAATTATCCATGAATTTCTACTTGTCTTGCAAACCATTGGTCGCGACTAAAACTAGGAAAAAAAAATTGGAAAACCCCTTTCTTTTTTAGTAAAGCACTGCGCTTTGCTGAATGCTGATTTTCTATCATGTTTACTTTCTCTTCGTCGCCGTGGGGTTTCTCGGATGTTCAATTGCCGGACTCAATGTAACAATTTTTTTCTCTAATCGTTGATAGCCTGTAACTATCCAGATGGACGGTTGCGATACTAAACATTTTATTCTACACGAAAAATTAACCCAACAGCAGAATTCGTTGACTGATAGAGTCATACGCAGTAGCCTTTTTCAACATTGTGCAACTAATATCACTTTGTAAGGGAGCAATCATTGGTTATCGCCTGGAGGGAGGGGGTTGGATGATTTTTCTGGCAGATTACATGGTTTTCTGGCGGAAAGAGGGAGAAGGATCGGTTGTCGCCAAGAGAGTATAAAGGTTGGCATCAGGTTAATTTTACCGTGATTCAACCAAACTTCTCCAAATCCCTCACCCCCTCACCCCCTCCCCTCCCAGGTGTTAAATAAATAGAGAATAATACATGGGCGCGCGTAGGTTCCAGGCGTATTCACATACGTCCTAAATCGAAGAGATCAGAAAGGGTAGAATAAAGGAGCTGTTGCATTGAAGATATGCATGCAAACAATCATTCATTTCTAAGAAGAACAAATGTTCGATAACCATATTATTTTCAGTTGAAGATAGCCCCAGTTAAAAGTATTTCCTATTTTGCCAAAAAAATCCCCACAGCCGTGTTTTGAGTTCTTGCAAGCTTCTCCACGCTTACACTAGTTACATTTATGCATCTTACAGATGCAAAAATGCTGCGCTCACTCGTGAGCTGTCGAGTTACACACGAGAAGAGAAATTCCATATCTACAAGCAGCCATGTATCATTTTGTTTATCATATAAACATAATAGCCCTTTACTCACAAGAAAAGCCGACTTCATCGATGAATGAAAATAAATGAATCGACAATCCCCAAATAACAATCGTAAAGTGCGTTGGCGCTAACTCTTAAGATGGAAAAATGCGTTGAATCATGATTACAAAAACAACAATGGTCGTAATTTTTAATTTACCAAATTCTCTATCATTGACTTTGTCCTTGCCGACAGAAGAAGTCTTTCAGGTACATGGCCAAAATCGGTCAGTAGCAAATCTTCTAGTTGTCTATTTTCATTCTCAGCCGAAAGAAATGCCGACACCAAAGCCACTGAATACGTAACTTTCGGTTTTTCCTTTAGTATATTGGTTTTCTTCTCCTTCTAGGAAAGTTTGAACCTTGCTGTCTGTCAGCGATACGGAATTTTTAGTGTTTTAGCCGCCATAATTCAAGAAGGTTCCGACAAACAACTTGTATTGAGAATCGTGAAAACCTTGCCGTTCATTCATCAACCTGACCGAGTGACGCCAAAGGCGAGTGACGTGTCAGCAGCTGATTGGCTATATCAACACACGTGAAAAAATGCGACATTTTTCACGTGTGTTGTTACGGCTTTTCTCAGGGCCGGAAATCCTTATGTGATAATGACCGATATCTAAAAGAGTAAGTAACTTCAAAGAAAAGTCATACGTTTTTTCACATTCCGCAAGTTCTTTCTCCAGGCGCTGCTTTTGCTCCTTGAAGACATCCTCCTTGGAAGCAAGTTCTTTATCAAGCTCTGAAACTCTTTAAATAGAACAAAACGTCACGGTAAGAGCTTTTCCACTACGGAACTGAGCAATAGTTTATCTACTCCTAAAAATGTAACTGCCACATAGCATTTACGCTGCCTTTCCTTCCTCCACAATCTTAATCAAATGCTTTATAGTATCCGACTATACCTGGCCTCCAGTTCATGCCGCCCCGTTAGTTGGGCTTCAAATGTTTTCTTGTGTTCTTCCTTTGAGAGTCTTATCTCTTTTTTCTGTTCTTTCACTCTGAAAGAAAATATCAGAAATTGGTTGGGCACTCGAAGTACCTCAATTTTTAATGTGTTTATTACATTTTGGATACAGAGTCGACCTATTTAATCATTATATCACGGCCGAAATCGAGAGGAGGAGATAATGCTAATTTAGGGAATAATACAAAGAAGTACGTGGTGCAAACACGAGTGCAAATTATAAATAGCGCCCCACGGGCTCGTGCAATTTTGTTGTATTTGATAATTTACTCGTGCTTGTTAACACTAAATGTCACTCATTTATCAACATTTATATGTGTATCCATTTCATTTTCAGGTAATGTCTATATGATTTTTTTAATCAAAACATATACATGTTACGAAAATGCCAAGACATAAACTATTTAACAATATCATCTTACACATTGTCGAATTCTACTTACATGTTCTCTTTCTCAGCCAATTTTTGCGTGATTTTTTCTTTTTCTTTGTCATATTCCTCCTGCTTTGAATCCAGTTTTCTTTCAAGCTCTTCAATTCTACAAGACGCGTCACGAAATTTATCAGTGTCTCAATAGGAATATTTTGTTGTAGGGCGTTTTTAGCTATTTAGCAGTTCTTCAAATTTTTTCAATTTGTTCCTCTTGAGGATTCAAAATATAAATAATCTTAAAAAAAATTATGGATAATTTTTTAAAAATGATTGAATTTGATACTAAATTACTGGTAGATTAAACAAGTGCCAGATAATTCGCTACAAACTAGGCAGGCAAAACCGGGTCCCTTGGCGACCTGCCGAACAAAGCTAAGTAGTTAATAATTTTTTTTTTTTTAACTCATTCCTTTCAACAGTTAACAACTATTACTTTGTAACTAATAGTGACTTGTAGGTGGAAAAAACCAGGCCAACCTTTCTTGCTTGGCCATTAACTCTTTGTGCGTTGTTCTTGATTTTGCTTTGAGGTCTTTGTATTTGCTTGTAAAATAGTTTGCATCGCCCTGGTTCCTGATAAAAGTAAAAATGAATACAAAGATGAATTAAAGTACTTTAGGTTTTCACAGTACCACTTATTCAGGGCAGCTCTACATGCAGGGCAGCATTTTTAAAATAATTAGTCCATTATTTATTGTAAATGTTATTATTTTGGTAATTGATATCAACCGGGGTCGCATATTGATTCCACTTTTCTTCTCTCTGTCTGCTTACACGTCTAACAGTCCGGCCGTTTGACCAGGTGTGTTGATATGTTTGTATCTATCGACAGTCTTTAACTGATTGATTCACCTATCGGTTCATTCGCAAACTCAATGATTTACTCATTCCCTCACTTTCTTCTATTCAAGCTCCTTTAAAAAGTTGCGTAAGCCTTTTTATTTCAGAGGTAACGAGATTTACCACGAAGATCACGATGAAGAAAAAAATTTGCATAGAGTAAAGACGTAGCTAGTAAAGAGAGCCAACGAAAAAAGTTTCACTAATAATGAAAGAATTTACTGATAAAGAAAACCGCGCCCTTGAAACGATACCTGAGGATAGTTTGCTTCTGATTGCTCTGTAGAAGAATTCATTTAAGAATAAGATGAAAGAGAAAACACCCTCCAAAAACTGAACGGAATGTTAGATTGCAAGAAATATTTCCGACTGAAAACAAAGGACGAAGACAGAAAAATGGAAGATATTCCTAAATATTCCGCTGTTGAGCTGAATGAAATATAGGGCATTTATTATCTTCCCCTGCACTAAAGATGGCAGCTTCGAATGACACCTGAAGAAAAAGGCCTATTATACAAGGATAATAAACGAATCGGCCTTTAAGAAAATCAGAAAAGAATTTTCAAGATTATTTTGAGTGGTTAAGAATATATGAAAGTCATATATTTGAACTGCGGATAAAGACGTTAATGAAAGTGATCCTCGCAGTAATGTGCACTACTTAGGCAGTAGTGAAAATAAGGCCTGAAAAAAATTCAGGCCTGCACGGGATTTAAACCCATGACCTCTGCGATACCGGTGCAGCGCTCTACCAATTGAGCTAACAAGCCAACTGGGAGCTGGTCATGAAGTTGGTTCTAAATAAACCCGTGAAGTAATGAATAAATGCCTAAGTAGTGCACATTACTGCGAGGATCACTTTCATTAACGTCTTTATCCGCAGTTCAAATATATGACTTTCATATATTCTTAACCATTTATTCATTACTTCACGGGTTTATTTAGAACCAACTTCATGACCATATTGCTATAAAATTAATTTGTCAGTACCAAACACTGAGTGACAAAGAAATCTCAGTCGCATTCCAGAATGGAAAATGTTCTCTACGACTTTTAGTTACTTGTTGATACGTTTACCGGGCGTGATAGAAAAATTAAAAGAAGATAATTACATGAAATAATCATTATCCCATTTTCCCTGCCTCCAAAACTGACCGAATAACGGGAAACACGATTCGATTAAATTCTGAAATATTCATTGGCACTTTTTTACTATTCTTATTTATCTACTAATTTATTTATTCATGAATTTGACATATACTCACTTATTGGTATGGAATAGCAGATTTATTTCTCTAAATTTAACCACAGATACAAACCTCTTTCTTTCTTTCAGCATTTCTAAGTTATTTTCATTCTGTTTAATTTTAGTTTGGAGGTCTTCTATTTTCTGATTGGCGTCTTTTAACTCCTCTGTTAATGAAATTATTCTAAAAAAGGAAAGAACTGTCTTCATAACACTAAGCGGACCTTAGCGGTTAAGTTTTAAAAGTAATGTTATCAGCAAAAGGCACTCAGTTTCCTGATAGCCAAAATCTAAATAAAACCTTAAAATAGAGAGAAATGAAATTAGAAGATCCTCGCAGCTAAGAACACTACTGAAACTAGTAGTTGTAAGTAGGACCTGAAAAAAATTTTCAGGCCCGTACGGGATTTGAACCCATGACCTCTGCGATACCGGTGCAGTGCTCTACCAATTGAGCTAACAAGCCAACTGGGAGCTGGTCAATGAATTGGGTACAAATAAACATCCGAGTGAATGAAGAATTAGATATATGAAAATATGGAGGTCTTTGTAAAATGTATGGAGAAAATAGAAGACCTCCAAATATGTGAATTTTCATATATCTAATTCTTCATAGAGAGAAATGTTTTCTTTACAGTTAATGGCAACATATATTTTCACAATAGATCAAAAGCAACCAAAGTTAGAAGGGAAAGACTGGCAACCAAGAGCGCTTTTAAGCTCTCTGTGAATATTGGGTAAGATGATCTCAATCCTGAACTAGGTCACCGAATCTTTTTGTGTATATCGTAGCCAGCAAAGGTTTGAATTTATCTAACCTCGGCATCCGCCCTTCTGAACTGTGGGTGGCCATCACAACATGAAATTCTGGTAGGAAGGGAAAATGGAACTTACCTCTTCTCCATTTCATCTTGTTGTGTCATCCATGTTTCCGGTTCCTCTCTGCGTTTTCCTACCTTCCCCGAATTATCACTGTATAGATAGATACATGTACACTAACAGATTATTTTCGATCGTCACTCTCATCGGTCAAAAGCTAGGCAAACCCTCAACTGCATCGAGTTTACATAACTTTCTCCAATTCTCTAGCCCCCAACACTTCTCGTGTTTTAGTAAGGCTACGTGAACACGGTAAATGTCCTCTTTTGCTTGAATGTACACGAGATTTCAAAAACGTTGACCCTTAATAACTGTTTACAATGAATGATGAGACCCTACGGATTTCTGCTTACAGATACACATGATAATCTCATCCCTGAACAAATACCCCATTGCATGTTACAATATGGTTACTGAAGCATGCATTTAGACAATCTTGAAGAAATAAGTCAGGCCACAGACACGAATGATAAGAAAACCATCATCCCTCCCGCCCTCCTTGCCAGATAAAAGAAACAATGGAAAAAATTAGCAACTATCCCCTTCCAAACAAAGTTGCACAACCTTTGCGGGGGGGGAAGGGGGTTGAGGCACAAGGAACACGATGAACAATTAAAATACAACGTTGAAAGTTTAAAAGCTGAAAATTACGATGCAATCATCAAAGCCTTTAATTCAAATATAAAATGAAGGCCAAATAATGCCGTAACTCCTCCCATACATTCATGCTGACAAGCAATCATTGACTTGTTTGGAAATTAGTTATCACTGTATTTACGGTCACTTTGTCGATTAAAAATACAAAGTTGGAAATATTTTGCCCTATTTGAGTGTCTTGGAAAAGGAAAAAAATTTACATAGTTCCCAAAGAGAAATTAATGCAAACCTGCATGTCAAGCGATTTGGAAAATTATTTTGGTTTTAAAGTGAACGAATTTCGGAAGCTTAAGTACCCTTCAAAACAGCAAGGCTGTTTTCTTGACAATTTTTAAGAACAAGTTTCTGTAAGAATCAAACATCTTGGGAAATAAACATTTTCAAACCCCCTTCAAATTTTGCATGCAGTTAGACACTCAGGGGTATGCACAAAAATGCCACTTTTAAAGGTCGCAGCACTCTTGTTGCCATGGTAACAACGGCTGCTTGTTCGAGGCCTGGGGCCTCATTTTCATACAAAAACGTCGCAAAAAAAGAGTGAAATGTTTATTTCTCTATCTCAAGCTAAATACAATATTACAAATTGGTACTTCTACCATACATAGTAACATCATTCGTCTTTATACTGATATATTCAATTTTCCCTGGGAGTGAATGTGAACACACCAATAGATTCTTCATCTCAGTACAGTTTCGGTCATTTTTGTTGTCGGGTAAAACAGGGAAAACGTTTATCTGAATTTCTCCAAAAGTACACCGATTCTGGAACTGAACTACCCACCTAGCTGGTTAAAATATTCTAGTTTTTAAATATGTAAAAATCTCTGCAGGCCTGTCTCTACTTTCCATAGGGGCAATTCGCGAACGAAGCTCAAAAATCAGATATTGCATAATTTGGCGATATTTACATCTAATGTTGTCAACAAAAATGTTTCAGAAAAATGAAACATGCAAGGCTTTGAAAGAATGTTATCTTATGAGCAATATCCCGAAGAGAATTCTCGCCTCTGGTCGTCATCTTTTAAAAAAAATTGATCAACCTTCATGGACTACAAACATATACCTCAAATCGTATGTATATCATCTAGATTCTGAGCGCTGCACCTTCTTTCATGGGAATTTAAGCGATCGGAAGTCCTCTGAGATACACTGTTATACTTGTATGTCATTTAAAACATGTTGAAGTCGATTGATCTACACGAAACTATCCTCACACCGGTCATTTGTCATAAACATGTACGTTGTCACGATGGCGTGACGCTGTATTTCTCCGTGAAGTTTCCATCGGTTGCTCCAAAGAAGACGAGAAATGGATATTTTTCATAAATGTCAGAAGATTTCCGCGCATTCTGAAGTAAAAACAACCAAAAAAAAAGGGGGAAACCTCGATTGAACGCTCGTAAACACCTAGAATCTGAGAGCAGAAATCGCAACTTGTCAGCGGCAGTAGTACATGTAAAACCCAGTCGCCGCAATAGCAGAAAAAAGCTAAATTTTTGGAAATTGATTGTAATGAAATCCCTGTTCCATTTGCTGTACTGCAGGGATACTGAGTAGTTCAAAATCTCCACTTTGTGATGATTTTGGCACGAGTCGCACAAATTGCAGAGTGCTGCAACCTTTAAAAATGGCATTTTGTGCATAACCCCTGAATGCCTACCTGCATGCACTGCAGGGGGGTTGAAAATGTTCATTTCCCAAGATGTTTGATTCTTACAGAGACTTGTTCTCAGGAGGCGCTGAATCGCTGACAAGGTTTGAAAATTTTAAAAACGTCGATACTTCGCTAAGAGAAGGCCGTTAGTGAACTACTTTCGAAACTGTAGTTTAAATTTTCAAGAGCTTTATTGTTTTCGAGAAAGTTAGGGCGAAACGAAAATTTGCGATTTCCCTCATTAATTATGTCAAAATATTCTCGAAAATGTATCACTTCCTCTTGGCTTGTATTGAAAGAATTTGAAATTTGAAACTTTAGATCAAGAGAACAGCTCTTCGTCTTTCTGTCAGTAAGTACAGTTTTAAGTTTTGATATAGTTTAGATCTTCCCTTGGCCTTTTGTAAAATGTTATTGTGAGTGCTTTCGAAATAAATTTTAACTTCAACAGAGTAAGACTGATCTTGGTATGTGTGATTTCGAATGGAAATAAATGGTGTGGGAAACTGTTATTTTACTACTGCCAAATATGAAAAAAGCAAATTAAGCTTGCCTTCACAAAACTGCGCATTTTAGATCTCGTTGCATTGATTTGCATAACTAAGCATCAAAGGAAATGTGAGGTGTTGAGGAGATGTATGGAAAGAGAACAACTTGAAGCATGACAAGCATTGTTTTACTCTGGTCGAAGATATTTAATTTGTACTATCCTTTTCATTTTTTCTACTTTAGGGAAGGTTACCATTATTCCAATCATAACATTTTCATTCCGAGATTAATTACCTCAAAAGTTTGTCTGTGAGAGTTTGCTTGTAAAAGTTTCAAGGTTTGGGCAATATCTTCCAAATACTGTCATTCACTCTTATTCATAATTTCTTTCTGAAATCATTAATATCTCCCTGAGAAGTATTTTCTTCCCACATTATTCAAGATTAACAATGTCCCACGCCAAACAAAGCTCAAGTTTCAACTGAAATCTAGCTTCTATGAACAATGTCATGCAACACCATTAGACTGAAAATAACATGATAGTATTCTCCTCTCAAAATTAAATTTGTTTAAAAATCGCAAACAGCCCTTTCACCCATTAAAAATGCTTAGGGATATTTGCTTTAATGCAGAAGCTTTCAGCTAGTTACCTCTGTTTGTGCTAAACAGTGGAACCCATGATGCAAGTCTGCGCTCAGTACTGGAATTTCGTTTCTCAGCCGGAAGAGCATAGTGTCAGATATCCGCCTTTGTCGGAAAAGATCTCTTTATAAGTGTGTTGAATAAGAATGTCATTTTGCAGTTTTGCTTCCCCTGTCGGTGGAGCTTGTGGTCCAGGAATTGAAAATCTAAACGATGTCCAATTTGTTGACTTGAAAATTTGTAGTCGGGAGGTGAACTGAAGTTTTGTAAAATCCAGTAACCATCACTGAGAATATCGACAGCGAGAGAAATTTGCTACCTGCCTGTACAGGTAAGTGGTGGACTACCATAGCTCCCCTCGATTGTAACCTGTGTTTTTGCGTTTTTTCTGCATGCCATACTTAAACCTCTCCTTGCAAAATTGTAAAGCATCAGGTATTTTCGTCGCACGAGAGTGACAGGTGCACATGACTGTATGCTCCTAGCGCAGAGATAGCTGCGGTAATCGCTGGAGAAATGGCAAGACGAGATGCGCTATGACAACAGAAGTTGCGGGCAACATATCAGCAAGAAACGTGGGAGATCGCAAGATAGATAGCCAACGGTCCTGCTTCATTTTTAAATAAATCGGAATGCTTGTGCCATTATTAAAACTCAATTTAATTATCTCAACTTAAGAGATGTTTCCTATAAAATGGTGTAAAAATACCTTTGTATTTTGTTTTAACACGTGCCAAGACAAGACGCATAAACGTTTTAGGCGCTCTTTAGAATGAGTAGTTACCTTTCGGGTCACAGCAAGAGGTTGCTGGAAACAGTAAACTGAATAACGTCAGTTTTTTCTGCTGGGAGAGTGAAGGTCTGGCAAGTCTTTGACGTTGGTCCCGGAAAGAATATTTGTGGGGAAGGAGCAAATGGTAACCATGATATTGTTGCAGAATCATGTACCATTCCTTTCACTAGTTTGAGGACACTAATAACGTATTCAGCTAAGGTCTCTCGCGTTTTGGTTTCAGTAGAAAAGTGCAAACATTACATGCTTGTGACTTGGTTATTTTATCGTATCCAATTTGGTAGATTTTTCGTATTGATTATCATTCTCAGACTATTGTTATTGTAATTTTTGTTTCCTTCCAGAATCCTAATACCGAACGATTGCAATCGGTTTCTCTCCTACAGATTTTTCTAAGAATTAGCCCCGCAAGATTAATTCGAACAAAAACTTACACTTCCCTCGTATCAGCATTATCTTCATCTATTTATGATCACACCGCGGCGAAAAAGTGCTGATCTCTCCCCATAGTCTTTTTTTCGGAAATCGAAACAACCTTTCGCCACATATTTTCTTGCTAGAAACTTTCAATATTCGCCCTATGCCGATCCCAGAAATCTTTGCGCGAATGCAAGGATCTGACTTCTGGCAACACATTCGTTCATTGTTGTTTTCCAAAACACGCACAATAGCATTTTTGAAAAGCCGGCTAGACATCTAAATTATCAAATAACGTAATACTTTTTACACTAACAGAAAGACGAAGAGTTCTGCTCTTTTCCAACATCTATTTCGTTTCTTCGCGTTGAAAAAGTCTTTGATTACAAGCTTAAAGAAAGTGATCAATTTTCGAGCATTATTTTTGCATAATTAATAAGATAAATCGCAAGTTTTCGTTTTTCCCAAATTTCTCAAAAAAAAATTAAGATTCCTTGAAACCTTAAATTGAATTTTCGACAATAGTATCCCAAAAGCCTCCTTTCGGCAAGGTATCGCGATTTTCGAATTTTCGAGCCTTGCCAGCGATTCTCGATATTTACACTCGGGGCCTCTAACGTGTAAACAAGTTCGGATATTTCGTGGACTAGAAAACCGACATACTTTTTAAAGTCGCTCAAATTTCCCAAACAAACCCTTGTTGCTTACACCTGAGAAGTCTGAAAGGAGCCACTCAGAGGAAACGCGTCGAAAATTTTTTAACTGCCGAGCATTTAATTCATTAGGACAATGCTCGGTTACCAGACGGTTAGCGATAACAATTTGAATACGTGTTGTACTTGATCACTGAGGAACATTTCTTATCGGACTAGATTCTGAAATTCTGACCCCCTTTCTTGTCACTAAATGGAGACTTCTGTCTGGAGTGTGTAGCAAGTGCTAAGATACAGTGTCAAGAAAGATGGTGTGACTGCAAAGCGAGAAACTTAACAGTAGAGTGGTTGGATGATAACTTTGACTGTTATTTGCACCTTTAAACGACTAATTTACATACCCAGTGTTATCGGCTGAGACAGTTCTGGTATTTTGTGTTGAGTGCGCTTCAAGTTCGTGGACTTGTTTGCGAATCAATTCTGGCAAAATCGTCAAGATATCTCGATTTTCCGTGAGCAGCAAATTCAGGGATTGCAGAAATTTCGTTACTTCTGCGATCTCAACCTCCTTAACGCCTTGATTCTCACTCTGTTGTGTTTCCGCCATTGTTACTTACACTACAAACTTAACGCACCTTCTGCAAAACCAAACCTACCATTTTCACGTTTCATTTTTGTGATTTCGGACGAAAGATTCACTGCTCACTACAACTTCCGTATCTTTCCTGGAAAGACCGGAAATAACAGGAAAGAGTCATATGACATGATCTAAGAATATTAGCTGTCAACATGACAATAACCACCAAATGCAGCCTATTATACACCCGCCACTCGAATTTTGAACGACAAGTCTAAAACTGAATCTGTCTTATAAGTTCATGACGAACATTAAAACTATACAACATGGATAGGAATTCTGTTCACGACATGCTATCGAAACCCAATGTTACACGTGAAATCCAACCTGATAGACCATGACCTTTAGCTTCAATTCCTAGAAATCCGATCAGGAACTATCCGATCAGGATAGTTAAAAATTACTTTAAGTGTACCTCCGCAATAATGGTAAGGATTTATATAAAGGGGATCCTTTTAAATGGTTGGGAAACTCAGCGTAAGTCAAGAGGCGTTTAGTATCTTCTATTTCCGTTTCCGTAACAGTTACAACCCTCACGTAAGTGATTTCATATTTTATCTCATCTCACCTTTGTTATTGTATATTTATTAGCCATCGCGTATTCGTTATGCACTTGACTTTTTTTTCTTAAATTTCTAGAATAATCATTTATTCCTATCTCTTTTTGAAAAGTCCGTAAACGATTATAACTAACGTGGAGATTGGTGCAGAAATTCTTACATTGTTGAAACAGGAAGACGACAAGGCGACCAATTCCGAGAAAAACTTCGTGAAGGAAAAGGAAATGTCAAAGACGCATCCAAAACAGTCACTAGCATGTGACAGTCTGCAGTCTTTCCCTACCCCTACCCCTACACAGTTCGAAAAGCCGCACAACTCTCGAACAAAAGTTGATCTTTCAGATCGGCACTCTTAATCCACACGGTATCAAATAACCTTTCTCATTCCACTTATTTTTCTCGCATTTTTTTTTGTCACGGTGTTCCCACCTACAGCGTAACTCCATCTTTATCACATTTGTTCTATTTGCTCTCACACAGGGCTTTACGTAGGATTTACAAACTGTTTACGGTGGCCATGTTAAATCGATTAAACCGAATTATCTTGTTATACCCCAACAATGCAGAACCACAGTTTTATTCGAAACTTAGCCCTCTCAATTATTAACAGTCATGTTTATGCCTGTCTCATTGTAATAACATCCTCCATGAGAATATCAACAGTTAATATTCTCCTGTATCCTTGAGCATGCTTCAGGTTCGGAGAAATAACAATATCTTAAATTACGGTTATAAAACTGTTTTAACGCAAATAAGCAAATGAAATGCCTGACGATATGCTATAGATATTTGGAAATAACTAGATCCAGTGTCTTAAATTTTTGGTTGATTATAGCAGATACTGTTTTACGAGCGGAATTCTTACCTTTCGTTTAAGCCAAAAGGTGGAAACGAAAACGCCGCGGCTTTTCCGGTCTCTTTTGTGATCAGTAGTTTCCCCGAGTCAAATGGAAAATTTATTTCGACCACTATACAAATTTTTAAGAGGATTCTTTCGTGGTGGCCTCTAAACGGATGTTAATAAAAGGAGGAATGTGAAATGTAGAGTGGAGATTGGGAAGTGGGAAAAGGGAATGAGGAATGGAGAATGGAGAAAAGAGAATGGAGATTGGAGAATAAAGAATGGACGATGGACAATGAAGAATTACGAGTGAAGAATGGAGAATGGAGAATGGAGAACGGCTAATGATGAAATTGAAAATGGGAAATTAACCTTTTTTTGAAACTTTATGTTTATTATGCTGAATATAATTTTTTTGGTGGCGATCATTAAAAACGTTGAGAGGTAAAATTTAAGGAACGGAATAAATTGATTATAACGAAAAAAGTGATGCATGAATCCTAAAAAATGTTGTAAACCAAATTTGAATGTTTACTTACTAAATTGGAATTTCAAAGAAATTAGCCGCGCCTTCATTTTTCAGAATCCAAGTCACTATCAACCCTGAAAGACAAACCAACCCACAGTTTAACATCCATTCAAAAAGAAATTTGTTTTAATTTTCGAAAGTAATAGAAGTTTTCTTAGAAGAGGGACTTCGATCAAACAAAGCACTTGCGTCACTTTTCAAGCTAGTGGCTGCAGCGAAACTGACAAATTATATGAAAGAATAATATTATTTCAGGACCATAAAAACGCGCCAAGCAATTAATGAATCTCGTAGGCTTCAAGCGGTAATTTGCATGAACATTGGTGGCGAGTGTGCTGCAAACGACTGAACTTCCAAAGGTTTCCCACAAATATGAGTAATCTCTTCCTTAAAATGTGAAAGAAAAAGCATAATCCCGCGTCAAAAGGAGGCTATTTTGCTTATTTTCCTTTAAAATTTTTTGCAACAGTTCACTGCTCAGTGCGTGGGGTGTTTATTTTTGAAGGATAGTATGATTTCATGAACAAACAAACATGTCCCCTTTTTTATAACAACCAAAAAACGCTTTCTCAGCTAAAATTAACTTTAAACGAAGACTAATCTTGATGGACATAGAACTTGAAAATTAGGGAATATCACATGGGGCATATAATCGATTATGATACATCAAATATTTCTGCTCGCGCGCGACTAGTTTAAAAGCATCACGTTGACAAATATTTCTCAGCTAAAGCTGGAGGATATCCGAAGGTATCATCAAAGTGATACTCCCCAACTTTTAAACCTTACGTCCACCAAGGTAAGTCTTCGTTTAAAATTTAATTGTTCATGAAAGAGCATTTTATGGTTGTTAAAAAAGAAGGAAAATAAATGTTTGTCTATAAAGTAGTACTAGAGAACACTCAAAAGAAAATATCCCGAGCAAAAAACAGTAAGCTGTTCGTAAACATTTTCCACGCGCGTTGCAAAAACACAATAGCATCTATTTTACGCGAAAATATGCTTGTATATTTGTTCTTGGACGTTATCTGTTCCTTGTCATCAATTCATTTCGTTCCTTGGATTTTTTCCCCTGCACGTTTTTGAGAGAGAACGTGGATATTGATGAAAAATGTGTTCTTCTTTATAAACAGTAAATCTAAAACAAGAAAACAAACAAATTCCCATTTTCAATTTCCCATTTCATTTTCCGATTCCCCATTCCCCATTCTCCATATCCCATCCCTGCTTTTAGCAACATCCGCCCCTGAATTTCTCTCATCCCCTCCCTTGGCCTGAAAACTGTTGCCTTCTGGAGAAAGTGATTGTTTATTGCTTTCAAAAGAAAACCGTTTATTATAGGATCTATCAAATGGTACAGCCACGATCAAAGATTGAAAATATAACATAAACCAAGTTCCTATGTGATGTTTTTCTCTTGCCTGGATGTTACATTGAGCGTAAACCGATTATGACTTCTTAAAATCTCTCTACAAAGTGTTTTTCTTAAGTTAAAGGGATTCTAATGCTAGTGAGCTAAAATAACCTCTCCTTTACTAATAACTTTTCCATCACAATCCAACAAAGTAGGCCACAGATAGCATATGATATTTCGTGCTTCGGAGGAATAAGAGCGTCGAGAACGGCCTCGATCTTGGTCGGTTAAACTGAAAGCTTGGCTTATAATGTGGCTTTTAGAACTGTAAACAGTCGTCGTGTGGTCAATCTTCAATGGAGGAACCTGAGTTACAGCACACCACGCAAACTGTATGCAATACTGTATGTAATCTTTTAAACTGTGCAAGATATTTCTGTCGTACTCTGGAAGAAGCTGTTTCCTTTGAAGAAAGTGTTCAAGCCATATGGAACAAATGGAGCTCATAACATCCTGTTAACAGAAAACTTTCTACAGTTATATATATATGTATGTATGTATGTATATATGTATGTATGTATGTATGTATGTCGTACCGTTGAACTGGTGGAAGAGAACGTTAGTATGCAAGACGCCTCTCCAACGATAGCAAAAAAGACATTGTTCTTTGATGTGAAATATACGCGCATCGTGTATCACATTTTTGAGTAGTATTAGTACCTAATATATTTATATTATATATTTATATTACATATTTATATTATTTATACTTATTTATCTATTTATTTATTTACTTGTTTATTTATTTATAATGAGGTCTTTGATTGGGAGATTTTCGGGCATACCTTTTTCTTTTTAAGGACGGATTTTTCTTAAGTATTACTATTATTGCTTCGCCAAAAACTGAACAAGCAAAACGCACTTACAAAACATCACTTTGTTGACTAAAATAAAGCCACACCTGCAAAGAGCCACTTACAATAACAATTTTAAAAATGAATTTCAATCATATTGTTATAAGGTTTTCTCAATATTTTACTTTCCGACTAATTCGAAGGGGCGATTATGAAGTGCACGTGACGGCCCATCAATTTTACTGAGTATAAGCATCACACAGTTTATTTAACATTCTAGGATCTCTTCAAGTATGTACGCATTGCGGTAAACAATAAAATCAATTCGATTAAGTCTTGGCAAGACTTACTTCCTCAAGAAAATGTAGATTGTGATTCTTCGCTCCTTCTTTAACCAGGACCATAACCTCGGCTACGGCATCTTGAGTAGCAAATACCACATCTCTTGTGTGACCACACTGAACCTTCCAAAGCTAGCAAACGGGAACATGTATTAACGTAAAGAAACTCAAAAATACCCTTTATATTCAGAAATGACCACTGAATATGACTTAGTTGCATTGTTTTGTTCTTCAAGTACGTGAAAATGGTTACCATAGAGAAACTGCATGCTCCCTTCCCATTTATAGTCTCCGCACCCCATAAAAAACAGCGAGTAATTGTCTAAAGTCGTTTAACCGTAGCAACGAAGACAGCGTACGCCTTAAACTTTATCGTATAGTTTGAGGCCTGCTGCTTTGTTGAATAGAACAGTTCACGACTCACCTAAAAATAACAATACCAAGACCAAAGGTTTCTAATTAGATTGAGTACTTTACGTTAATGGCATGAATCCACTTCTTCTCAGTTCACTTTGCTTTAAAAGTTCCCGAGTGCCCGTTTTAACTAGGTATACGATGGTAAATTCACAGTAACCAGAGATCCGGACATTTTTCTCGTACCGGAAATGATTTGGTATCTGACCCAATCGCTGGAGCTTCAGTGACTAAGACTTCAATCACAGCAGACGTGAAAGTGGCGAAGGTTTTTTTGATGCTTAAAACGGAACCATAGGCTACCTGAAACAGATGGTGATAAATTCAGCATTTCGGATTTGCATTCGTGTTCGCTGCTTAGGTATTATTCTCAATAATACACATCAAGTCTCCATTGGTTCTCTAAACATTTCACGAACAGTCCAAAAAAAGAGAATGTCATTTATGTGAACCGTGGTCAGAAATTTTAAAAATTTCCGTTATCATTATGATCGTTCAATTGACTCAGTTGGTTTCGTAGGTAATGTCATCGTTAAAATGGGTCGGGCAATAAAAAAAAGTTATTGCCATTGTGTAACACTGGGCAAGCAAGATCTGTATGAGCTATTGCTTAGCCATATGCTGAGCTCAGGTCTTTAGGATAGTCTAATATGCAAAAGCAATTCTAGTCTATTATGTGTCGACACCGAACCGACCATGGCCTCAGCTGTAATATACAAGCCATCGTATTGTGAAAGACGCATTGCAATAGAGGTGAAGTTGGCTAATGTCAAGGATGTCGCGAAGAACCATTGAAGCGACAGAACCAATTTTCTTTCTTACTGAACTCATTTGCCTTCACCAATTTTAAAAAAATTGCTTACCAAAATTTGTAAAATTGAATAGACACACATATACAAATACACAGATCAAACCAAATCATGAATCATTACCTCAAAAATAAGGCAGGCGAGTCTACAACACTTTAAATACTCCGCTGAGGTTGATTTATTTCCCCTGGAACGACTAGTTTTTCTGTAAATTATGTCTATGGCATCAACACGTGTGCCATCCTTGAATTCAATGACGTAATCATTCTCTAGCTGAGACTGTCTGTTGGTACTTAAGGTGTTTTCTGTTCTTCTCTGATCAGACCTCACTCTTTTCTCCGAGAAAGCAGCATGCCTTATGACAGTAAAAAATTAAAAATATAGCTCAGTATGATTGTATGTACAATATATGTATGGGTATGTTAATATATAAGAAAAAGCCTCTATTTTGGTGCCAAAATACGTACGGATACTTGTGCGCAGACATATGATTGGCAAACGTTTGTAACAAAAAAGGTAAAAGTAATGACGTTGTCGAGAAATGTTGGGGTTCTACAGGATTCATACCTTTCTTTGAATCTGTCAAGCTCTCGACGCTTCTCCTCCAAAGCTTGCTTTGTTTTCTTCAAGTGATACTCATAACTATGCCTTCTTTAATAAACACGGAACAAGGGATGAGTTAACTCAGATTTACTTAGCATTTTACCTAACGTGATATGTGATACGCAAATAGTATATCGTAAATAATAGTGGTATATATAATCATGTAGTATAAAACCGAATAATAGAGCAGTGGTGGAGCAAAGTGAGAGATATAGACTTTAATGGAAGTGCTATTAAAAGAAACTACATCACCAATTTGGGCATCACTTTTGTTTTACCTCGGTTATTAAGTGGAGAGGAGGCCTTTACATTCATTGTAATCTAAGGTTTTGCAGTCCCTTTTTATGTTTACAGCCCCCACACTTTGCACTGTAACCACTTGATAATTTTAGATTTCAATTTCATTTTCCTCTCTCAAGCTCTTTTTTATGCAAATTATAATATCTTTAAGTATAATATCTTTAAGTCTCTTTTGTTCCACAGTATCAGCGACCTTTAGATATCAAGCCTGATAACTCTAACTGATAACTACGCACTATTCTGCGTACGATAAACAATTATTGGATGAGGTTGAGCATGATATCATGAATTATTAAAACCGAGGCTTGAGTTATCTGCCGAAGCCGAAGGCTGAGGCGGATAACTCAAACACGAGGTTTGATAATTGATGATGTTATGCCAAAACCGAGTTCAATAATAGTTTTACTATACATTTTTTTTTAATAATCTGCAAATAAAGAAACTTCTCTCTGAGTTTGCAAACGTTTGAGAACACTACACGGACATTGAACTCGACATGATAAATACAATATCATCCGCTGTAGATATTGCACTTGCCATGTCACCTCCCTCCACGTACCATTGTATATTATTATACATTCAACTCACTGTCTCTTTTCTGATTGGCCGAAAGCGTACGTTGAACTTCCTAAATCGGTGCCTGGGACGTCATCTAGCCGCAAATTATACAATAATCATGTTAAGGTCACTCAAGGTCAGGGGTATTCACATCATATATAGCCGCGGTGCACGATTTCTAAGGGTAAACATGTCAAATTCGCGCGCTTTGTGTTGCTTGCCGTCAGTAAAGAAGCAAGAACATGACTTCCAGGTTTACTTCGTTGACCGAGGGAGACATCGAAAAAATAGTTGAATGTCACTTTTTGTAACTGTAATGTCTCGGTAAAGGTTATCAGCCTCAGCCTTTGGCTTCGGCTTATAACCCCTACCTCGACCGTGATTATTCTTTATATCACAAAAATCTCAACCAATGATCGTTTATTGATTGAATGCCCACGACCAATCAGATTTCTCAGAGTAAGTTTATTATAAAATAATATTCTTTATTCAACATTTCTAATGGAAATTACTTGACTATGGCGAGAGCTATCTTGTTGTTGTTGTTTTAAATTTTGAAAAGTGAACGACGATTATAGCCTAATTAAGGGCGGATATGACCACGTGTAAAAACTGACTTCACACCAGTATTCAATGCAGCACTTTTGTCATCCAGCGAGGCCAGAAAAATAAGAAACCAAAGCTTCAGAGAGGCCTGTAACACACTCATTGATTAAAGAACCATTCCTTTGTCCTACTTCTTTTTGTTCCATACACCACTATTTCCCTTCCATCCCTCTGCTCTAAATTTGCTGAGGCAACCACTTACCTTTCCGAAGCGTCTCTTGAATGACTAGAATTGACAGTCTCCTGCAGCTGGCGCTCTGATTCTTTCAATTTTTTCTGCAAAGTTTTATTTTCTTCTTCCATCTTGTTGCAAATTTCTAAACTGAGAATGTGGATTGCAGAAGGAATTACAGAGGAGTCTGAAACGGCAAAATGGGAACTTGAATATGGCTTTCCCCCCCCCCTCCCCCCCTCATAAAAATGAGATTTGGGTCACAAGGAGATTGATTCATGAAACAAAAATGTGTATGGAAAGGCATCGAAAAAGATATGGGTTGATAACAAAAATTCTGGAAAATCTGAGCTGGCGAAACGAATTTTCAAACCCCCTTCCTCCCCTTTTTTAACCCACAATTTTTCTTCCAAAAACATTAACAATTTTAAATATATCTGAAAAATGCATAAGGAAGAAATTCCAAATTTGAAATTTGCATTAGCTGGCTCAATAATTAATTCAAATGGCTTTACATTATCTTTTTATATATTTAGCTTAATTTTAAACACCTTTTGATTGGTTCATACTTGTGATCGATTGGAGGATAGCACAGATGCTTATTATGCGTTATTACATAAAAGTAATATATATTCCATGTTATTATTAATTTATCTTAGAATTGACTTGTTATCCTCCTCATGACTATGATAAAGCTTCGCGGATTTACCTTCGCCGTAGGCGGTTTTGTAGCTCAGTGTTGTTCTTCTGTAAAGTTTCGGTATCGTTCTTCGCTAGCTGTTCATAGTGCTTCCGCATCTGTAAAATCCTGTAATATTGCCGATGGCGCAGAATAACAGTAACCAACGGCTCCAAATTCTACACACCTGGTCCAAATTTTCAGTCAGATATTTCAAATTGGTATGAACTGGTTTTTGTAATCGAACTGAATGAATGAAGCCGATAAACTAAATTCACTATCTCAGGGTAACCCCCTAATACAGTTTACCTGCCCCCCTTATATTTTGCTTAAGAGGTTTCATCAATTTCCCTTGGTATTGAAAGGCCTTCACATAAATTTCCAAATAAATAATAGAAATGGTTATTGTTGAAGACATGTTTCTTGATGTAAGCCTTGTCTTACCAAGGGTCAGTCCTACATGAAAGGATTACAGTCACACAACAACGCATTGGACATCGGCTAACCAGTTTGCAGCTGCCCTTTTCAATAGATGCATAATGAACGTGAGGCGCTACAAGGGGCGCTTCAGTGATACACTTGAACCAGGAAATAAACTTTCTGACGACGAACATTTCAGAAAAATTTTTACCTGTCTTCCTGCTCGTTTTTTAGCTCTTTTTCTCTGGTTTCTAACCTTTCCTGCCAAAATTTCTCGATTCTCTTCCTAGATGAGTCGAGCCTGGGAAGTGGATCGATAACTACGTCGGTTTAATCAGATCTTATGTAAGGAAAATTGATAGACTGAGAAGAATGTTAAATTGATATAGAGGGAACACAAATAATTAAAGCAATCAACATGTGCTGTACGGATATCTTATAAATAAACAGAATTATGAGGTAGCAAACATCTTTAAATTAAAGCGAAGAGCACCAGGATTGAAAGTAGTCTCATTTGATTGTATTTACAGGACAGTTGCTGTACCACTCACTACACGCATTATTATTAATTTCCCGAAAATGCATGCACGACTTTGCAGAAATCTGATCCGCCAAATGAAATATGCATGCAAGAATTACCAACGGCTTTCTGCTAGCAGTAAGGAAACGGAAAAGTGGTTTTCTAGGCATTTTGTGCCGCGAGCGGAAAGCTTCGCCTTCTGACGATTGAGGCGATTTGTTTTTCGACAGATGCAAGCGTAACGCTATCTCATGTACTGACAGTCGATCAAAATGATTGATTCGTACTGCAACTGTAAAATGAAATTGAGAAATACACTAAACAAATGATACGACCGCCCTCACGCTACCTTTATGAACTGGGCGACTACATTTATGAGCTTTATGAGCGGACCACATTTGTAGTTGCCTGACTTCCACAAGCTGAGTTTCTCCACACATGGACGAACGCATGGACCCAAACAAATGTGGGAGCCACTTGGAGACCCCAAGGTTTCTGTAATGAGTCGTACTGAAATTGAATTTTCATTTGGTGGAAAACGAATAACAGAAGGACTTTTGAGCTAATACGACAGTATTTTGCATATTTGTAAAGCCAGTCAAAATTCGCCTCGAGTGCCAGCTAAAACAACAACCAAACAGTCATGGCTATGTCTATTCACTCACTATCTCTCTCAGCCCTATTCAAAGTTATTAAAATTGTTTGGTTCTTGCCAATAAATTTGTAATAAGTAAAGAGAGTTATCAAATTAGATTCTCCAGTGAACTAAAGGAACGCTGTAGATATTCAAAACACGAAATGACGCCGTATCTATGTTAATGTTTACCTCGAGGGTGACCCTTCCGCTTCTCTTTTCAGAGTACTGTTTTCACTGTAGAGTCGGGTAAGTTCATCTGGAAGCTTTCTTAGTTTTTGAATAAACTCGACGTCCCAAGGAAGTGATTGCTCATGACTCGTTCCTTCAAGAGACTCTCGCCGACGTCCAGACCTGGAACTTGTCGGTTTGCTGTACTGTCCTGCCATGATGTAGTTCCACAAGAGTGACGCCGAAACCTACAAATACGCGAGATATTCCAAGAAAAAATGACTTCCGCTTTCTCATTTTCTCTTTCGCGGAAAACCGGAAGCTGTCACACAATTCAATGAACACGATCTCTGTCCAGATCAGAGCACAACACGTAGGTGACAAAATAAAAGATTAAATTTCATCGTTGGTAAGAGGTCAGTATCAGTGGGTAGAGGTAAATTGGTTCTGAGAATCAACCCTATTAAGAAGCAAAAAAATTGAAAAAGACAAAACTGCGAAACATTTGAAGTTAACGAGTAATGATGACCAAGATGTAATGCAAGTCACCCGCTGTTGTTTTGAAAGAAACGGGTCATCGTTTGATCCCCTATTGGTCAGATTGATTTCCGGGAAATTTCCCTTTCATGTTGGAAAGAGGAACATAGTTCAATAGCTACCACAAGCACAGATTTGTTGCCCTATCATTTGAAGTGTTCGCTTTCGCTTTAAGAAGATTTTGGGAACACTATGGCCTTATCTTTGACAGGTAACAATAACTTTAGCATACATTTATTAGTTCATAAGGTTTGGGTGATGAAGCAAGAAATATTGCACCATATGGAATCTGCTATTGTTTATTTGCGATGTGTTAGAATATACAAGATGAATGATTTGTTTTAAAGCCAAAGTTCTTGTGAAAACGAAAAGCATGATCTTAATTATCTGCGTTTCAGCAAAGCTGTTTTGCAATATACGGTGTCTCTGAAATTCTATTCACGCTTAGCAAATTTCCCTGGCCCGTCGTTTGAAGTTCGCCATATTTGATTTGCTGCAAAACGCGAGGCTGTTGTAAGACCTAAATAGAAGACAGCTTCTCAAGCAGGTTTCTCAAAATCACTTGTGTTTCCCTGAATATTTAGCAGATAGTCTTCTCTTTTAATTATTTAATAGCTTCTGAATGGTAAATTTTGGGGTTTTAACCTGACACGTCAGTCAGTAGTACGTTGCTTCCGTTTTGTAGTTTGCATCGTTGTTTTGGTCAATCATTTTCTAAAGCACAACTGTGACTGAATGCAACTAAATGGCTAACAGAGAAAAACAAAGAAATGAACAATTAGCGGTATTACCGTGAGGCACCAGTTGCTTACAATATGATTTAACCCAAAAACTAAAATGCTAACGCAGAGTTGAAGAAATATAACGTAATTTACCGGCGATTTGTATCGTTCTCATGAACATGCTTAACTCATGAAAAGGGGGTACTTTAAATAGACGTGAGGCAACTGTAAAACTAGGGATTGACCAATGAATATGGTGGTTTCGATATCACTAGTATTGAATTAATACACTATCATTTATTATCCCTTGGAGCCGACAATATTGAACCTTTAAGGCAGCTGTTACCCTTCCGTGATCGCTGTTTCTTGAATAATATCTTGGCCATTAATTAGAGTAACTAGAGATAGTCAATGTTGAATAAAAGAAGTTTTTTAATTTGATTAACCCACAACGCTTCCAGTAGATCGATTTTTTAAAATCTAATTTTACAATATTTACATGGTTACATTCATTGAGAGGGCTTCCACAAAATCCAGCTGATTGAGGATTGGATTGCCTCAAATCAAATACCCTAGACATACATGTATAAAGATTATTTGTCATTTTTTGCCCCTCACCATCTCTACATTTGGTAAATGTCCCATTGATGCTAAAGAGGGAGAAATAACTTCAGAGACTGGTTTCCATTAATTTTACTGTTGAAAAACTATGCTAAACCACCACAATCAACTTGGACCATCGTGACGACTACGATAGTCCGGTCTATATTGATTTTGTGTTTGGGTCTGCTTTTCATATCGAATGAGGGTTATTAGGGCAATCCGAACCTTGATGTACGGAAGCCAGGCGTATGCCGTACCGTGGCTGCGCCAATCGAAGAGAAAAGTTGTGTTAAAGCTTGCTTCAAGTAACGGCTCCCCTCTAGTTAACAACGCAGCCCAGCTCAATTTTATTTCATCTTTGCGTTATTTTGGTGTCATTCTTCTCCAAACAGATCTCAGCACCTCGCTTCTACATGTTGAAAAGTCCTTCCTTGCCACGGTTGCAATAGACTTTGGCACCACCTATAGTGGCTTTGCTTTCTCATTCAACAAAGATGACGGTAAAGACGTGATTTTTATGAACAGAGCCTGGATGAATGATCAGGGCCATCAAACCAGCAAAACTCCTACATGTCTGCTTCTTGAACCAGACTTGTCATTTCACTCGTTTGGATACGAAGCAGAAGAAAAGTACGCGAATCTGACCAGCATCTCAGAGGAAAAAGAATACATGTTTTTCCGGCATTTCAAAATGCTCTTACATAATGATGAGGTAAGAGGCCTGTTAAATTCAAGGATTAGTTAGTATATGTGCGAATCAAGAATGTATGACCATTTCATTTCAGTCACGATCGATAGTGCGTGTTTTGTGCACTTTATTGTCACCATTGCCTAATCATAACCCTAACCATCTTTATCAGTGTTATTATGCTCATCATCATCACTGTCATATCATCATTGTTACCACCATCATCAATACAAGCTTTGTTCCTATCATTTTCATAATCATCACGAGTCACCTCCTATGCAGGAAACTTAAAGGAGCATCGGGGCACATTCCGTGGTCTGGGCACCTTGCACTTTTTGTTCCATTAAGTGAAAAGTTTCGTAAAAGTGTCTAAGACTTTTTGCACCATTCTGGCCGATCCAAGAAAACAAACCCACAGCAGGAGTTTCAAGTTGTTGGGCATCTCCCAGTGGATTAACCATTCTTTAAATCTTGTTATGATTTTCGTTAGAGCCTTAGAAAACTTCACTTCAAAATAAAGATCATCATTACCATTATTAGGTTGTTTGTTCAACATTTGAGAGTTTTATAGCCGTGTGGAAGATTGTGCACATCTTTTAACAAAAATATAACCTCGTAGAAATAATTTGGCAAAACTAAAATACTTTCAGATTTTGGAAACACATCATTCAGAATAGTAGGTGACATTTTTGAAAGGGTTAACCTTTTTGACCGTAAAATTCTGACATATCTCTGTGTTAAGAATCGATTAATAAAGCTACTTGCATCTATCGCAAGGTAAGCGCTCATATTCCGGTTTAGATGGAGTACTATTTCAATCAAGGTTACACTTGGCATAACGATACATTTTTGGATGCATGTGAAGAACACACACGAAGTACTTAGTTATTTCATGTTTTCTCCCGTGGTCACGTTAGAGCCTGAATCTTAACACCAAGATAGCTGCAGCAAATGGAAAACTCCTGCCTGCAAAGCAAGTGTTTGCACATTCTATCCGGTTTCTTAAAGAACAAGCGCTCAGCGTTATTCGGCGAGAGACAAGTGATGACAGATTTGGAATGGAGGATATCCAGTGGGTTCTGACCGTACCAGCCA
>NC_089322.1:11145271-11145440 GCF_036669915.1 Pocillopora verrucosa | reverse complement strand
ATCCCAGTTCCCTGTTGGAACGAGAGACTATTTTACACTGCATTAACGCTAACACAAGGACTAGGAGAAACGTTGAGTGAACGCGATCACGCGTGGTTCCATTGCGTGGAAACGTAATAGAATTTGAGTAGAACGTTCGCTGAACCCAGCTTTGCGTGGCTTTTGAAAC